>NC_041738.1:28936696-29079196 GCF_004115215.2 Ornithorhynchus anatinus | reverse complement strand
AACAGCCTGTTCAAAGCCAATATGAAAGTTCTTCACTTTGGGGGAATTAATTAAACATAAAATAGGTGTTAAAATACAAAATTCAATGCAGCAAGGATTATTGCTTACTTTCCATATCTATTTGTCATCGCTGCTAACTGTTTCACTTGTTTTCAGAGGCAGGGTTACTGAATTGGAATATTCTCAGCATCTTGATCGTTCAAAAACAAAGACGTTCAGAAAGTATTAACGGGGACATTTTTTGCTCCATAAATTTTATTGGAAGCCGGTGGTACAATCTCCTTATTTCAAAGTTTTAAGCATCTCTTCCTCCCTGATAGAAATTTTAAGGACTAAATAAAATCTTAGAAAAAATGTATATGGGCAAATTGATAAATCCATTTAAACGTCAACAGGAGTGAACTGCTTTCTTTGTGATGCATTTTTACAGGAAGCTCATTTTGGTGGTCAACTTAGAGGCTTATCATTTGTTTAGTGTTTTTAGTTTGGATCGACTCCACTTGAGAATCTGGCTCATCAAAGAAAATCAAAATCAAAATCATGGTGACCCCATCCTAAGAATAGGTACCTTGATGTCACTGAGAAGAACATTGTTTTCTGAATCAAAAGATTCGGTTCTAGTGAGATTACTCCATGTTGTGCCATATGTAAAATGCAACATGTCCATGTTCACTCATTCTGAAATTCTTTAGGGTATATTTAATAAGAAGAAAAAATGTGGAATTTTAAAAATACCAGCTATGTGCTAGACACCATGGTACATTACAATCAGATCAGTCCCTGTGCCTCATGGGACTTATAATCTGAGAGAAAGGGAGCACAGTTATTTAATCCTTATTTTACAGATGAGGATATTGAGGGTCAGAGAAGTTAAGTGGCTTGCCCAAGGTCACACGGCAGGAAAATGGTGGAGCTGGGATTGAAACCAAATTCTTCTGAATCCCAGTCCTGTGTTCCTTTTACTAGGCCACAATGCTTCTCCTGTATTACCCTCCATTTCTTGCCCAAGTCAAGTTAGATTTTGTAGAAAAGAATCACTGGGAAAAGCCCGGCTGTACTTGGCAAAATACTCTTCGTGTATCTCTTCTCTTAGAGATCAGACATTTTCCTTTCCCCCAAGGTCCCAAGATCTGTAAGTTGACATAATTCTGCACAAATCACTATGGTAGTGTAACTTAGAGTGTCCAAATTCCCCCTGGACCCTGGCCTCTGTAACTGTGCCATCACTCACTTAACTTCACCTTATCTTTAAATAAGTTTAACCAGAAGGGACTTGTTCAGCTCACCACCTCTTGAGTGATGTGAATTATTTATACGATCTCCATACGCATTCGTTAAGCTACACAGAGTCAGAGTGAAGCTGTTTATTTCTTGTACATCCAGAAGGGTATGACCACATGTTGGATTTGTGGCAAATGGTAAGAAACACTGTAAAGATTTCCTCGGGTTTGATGAAGGTGAACAAGGGTCAGTTTAGATTATTTTCTTCAGACTGTACAGGGTTTGGAGGGAAGTTTCTCTACTGACATACTAAGTGCCCAAGGAATCATGCCAGGATTTGCCTGGATTCTCCTTCTGCCAGACTTCTTCTCTGCTCCATCATAAGATGGAAATCTCAGCGTGCACAAAGTGTTTCCGACGTCATTGTCCTTTCAATCTACTCTCGGATGCCCTACTCCTTCCTCACTACCTCTCACCTGCATGTCTCTCACCCACTCACTTTGGAGGAATCACATTTAAAGCTAGGTGAATGGGAAAGAATGTCCCGCTTAATTGTTTTACTACCTACATAAGGGTGGCTGATAAAACCAGCAAAGACTACTAAATTTTCATGATTAATTTGTGAATCTGCCTTACTACTGTAGGGTTCCTAATAAAGCCAACCAAAGGGAATAGAAAAAGGGAGGCAGGGCAAAGGTTGCCCCCACACCCTATACTACCAGGACTGAATCAATCAATCAGTGGTGTTTCTTGAGCAGTCACTGTGTGCCGAGCACTGTACTTCTGTCAGACCCTTCTTCCACTGGGAGGGTGCGGAAGCTCAAGCAGTGCAAGGCTACTAGTGATCTTTATAACAGACTGCTGGAGCCTGCTGCAAGGGAGAGGGTCTGCCCACACCACTGAGACTATTATTGGCCCCTTCTCCCCAAATTGGGAGGGTGAGAAACTTCAGCAGCGGGAGGCCTTCACAAATTTTAGAATGTTAGGAAGACGGTAACTGTGATGAATGTGAGTGTAGTATTCTAATCAACAAGGAGTCTGAAACATTGCTCCTCTAAGGCACACTGCCCTGCTGCTGTTATTATATTTATTGTTGCCTTGTCTCTTAATTTTTTTGGTTCATACTGTTTGGTCTTTTTTTATGTGATTGCCACCAATCCCCTTCCCCAACCTTGTTCCTAGACTATGAGCCCCTTGAGCAACAAGGACCCAATCTAATTCTTACCCTCATGATTTTGCCCAGTATTTAGCACGTGTTTGGCACACTACAGATGCTCAATAAATACTATTATTAATAGGATTATTAAACACAATTGTCCCCACCTCTGTTTTCCTTTGGATGCCTACTAATTTCTTTTCGATCCTGAGCCTATAAGTCCTTACGTACTTTGTACTTTTTACTTTTGTTTAGAAAGATTTGAGTAGGCAAATATGTTTGGTATTTTTGTAGTTAGGCATCCCATTTTTTATTACAGATCCCTAAAATCCGTTTTAATCAATTCTTGTAAGATGTACTGAGTGAGGACTGTCTCTAATTGAAGGCCTTATTGGAAGCAATCTGATTGCTCTGGATCTTGTGACAAAATCCAGAGTATTTGGGACTGTTTCTCCCTAGGGTGTGAATCAGGATCTTGTGCTGGGGATTTTTCTTTCAGTCAGTCTGTGCTATCAGCTGTCTTAATTTGAGCAGAATAATCATGATTTAGGAAATTCCACCTTGCCAAAAACCCTAAATGTCTCTGGTGGCACCTATTGAGACTCTGGTTGTGGTCACTGAGCCTAAAAAGGAAGAATACAGGGCAGGGAACATGTCTACCAACTCTGTTATATTGTACTCTCCCAAGTGTTTAGTGCAGTGCTCTGCCCAGAGTAAGTGCTCCAGATTAGAAGAAGGAGAAAAAAATGAAGGCTATTCTGCCCAATTTCCTTTCCCTCCTCTTCCTTCCCCTCCTTCTCCTTTTCTCATTTTTCTCCTCTTTTTCATTTTTCTAAAACATCATTGTTGACATACGTCCCCAGTTTTCAAAAATCTCCATTTCTTGACACATCAAGCAGAAACTCCTTGACATTAGTTTGAAGGCGCTTCCAACATAGGCACTGTGTTCTCCCACTTTATCCCAGCTGGCCCTCTTACTTCCTCTTGAGCTAATATGATTACCCTGCCTCATTCTCACTTCTCCAGCTGCCAACCTTTTGCTCCCTCCTTCCTGGAACTCTCCCCTCCTTCACAGCCAACAGGCTTTTCTCTATCAATTGATTGTATTTATTGAACACTTACTAAACACTTAAGTGAGTATAGTATAACAGAGTTGGCAGACAAATTCCTTTCCCACTAGGAGCTTACAGCCTAGATGACTGTATCTTCCACTATCTTCAAAGCCTTTCTGAAATCTCATCTCTCCAACAGCTATTTAATCACTTCTGCCCCACCTATGCAAGTAAGAAGCCACAAATTTCCAGTAGCAGCATTAAGGTACTCACTTTCATATGGTATCACTTCTTATCTGTAATTTATTTTAGGGTCTGTCTCTTCCCCTCTATTATAATCTACTTGAGGATAGGGATCATATTTATTACTTCCATTGTACTCTCTCAAATGCTTAGTACAGTGCTCAGCACACAGAAGAGGCTCAATAAGAGTGATTGTTTCGTTGAGTTTACAGATAATAAAAAGCAGGAGAATAGATAAAGCAGGAGGGGGCACAAACACATCAAGATGAAACGGAGGAAGAAATGACAGAATATACAGATAAATATAAAAGCACAGTATGTAAACAAATAAAAGTGTACATATGTCCTTCCATCAAGTGGTCCAGAAGGCAAAAAAAATAGGAAATGACTGCTGTCTGCTGGCATGGTTGGAGGTGTGTCTGTATTGTTATATTGAATTCTCCCATACTCTTGGTATAGTGCTCTGCACATAGTGAGTGCTCAATAAGTTCGATTGGCTGACTGACTGACTGGATACTCTGATTATACTAAGAATGAAGGGCCTGCTTCTCTTCCATTCAGTGAATGCCCTCTGGGGAATCAGGACTGACTCAGATGAGAAATAGTTTTCCCTCACCAAGTCACTATTGCTTTCCCCTCAGCAAACATAACTGCTGGCACCGGCTTTGTGACGCCATTCCAAGAGGAGCAGATGACCTAGAAGAATCACCGCTCTTCAGGCCAAAAGTGCAAAGAGCTTCCCGAGGTACTATGAGTTTTGCAAAAAGCACTCTCTTACTTGCCAAGGGTGAGTAACAATTTATGCTGAGCAAGGAGGAAAGGGTTGTGATTCTGTTTAGTTTCCTCCCTGGGTGATGCCTGGGAAGAGGGTAGGCTGACAGACGTTTTTAGCAGGCTGGTGAATGTTTTAACTCATTGGCTGTAAGACTGAGGAACTTTCCTACAACCTGTCACATTTTTTTTTAACAAATTCTCTACCAGAAGATGAGGTGCAATTTTCCCAATTAAAAGGTTTAATGATTTTTTTTAAGAAAATTCCAAACATATAAACCAATATCATGTCCTCAGTAAACGCTTTCCAAAGGGATCTTGTGGACCATGATCAGTGTGTCAGAGGGCCCCAGAATATATAAATTAGAAAAAAGAAAAATGATATTGACAGAGAAAGTTTCCAAGGACTCATTTGGGTCTGTTGAATATGTACGAAAGGATTTTCTCTTTCAGTATTCAATAAATATCACTTTCCCTAGGAAGTAAACAGCTCCACAGATATTTTCCCTAGAGTCCAAAGACCTGTAAATCAAGATAATTCTACGCATTGCTGGCCGAGTATGGAAATTACCGACAAAAAAATATTAAGAGCAGGAACCCCATGATTAGACTAATGCATTGATCAAGTCAATTCTTCTCTGTTTCACTGACAGAACAGCACATAAATAATATGTGGGCAATTACCTTGAGTAAATTATATGTGTTTTATAACCTTCCGTGAACATTTTTCCCTTAAAAACAACAAAACAAAAAAACTCAAGGGAGTTAAGTATCCTAGAAAATACCAAATTATATGTTAGGATTGTGACACAAGATAGACAATCTGAAGTTGGTAAGCGCTGAGCTCTTTCCAAACCGGTGTTTTGGGATGTGGTCTTGTGTTGGCTTTCCAGGCAGAGATTTCGTGAGTTTCTGGAACTACTTTCCTCCAGACTGTAAACTTGAGGTGGGCAGGGAACATGTCTGCCAACTCTGTTATATTGTACTTTCCCAAGTGTTTAGTACAGTGTTCTGCACATAGGAAGCACTCAATAAATACCAGTAGTGTTGATGATGATGACCACTTTAATTGTGAATTAGTAAGTTTCACACTGTGGGTGAGGGACATGTGGACTTACATATCTGTAATTTATTTATATTAATGTTTTTACCCCCATTTAGACTGTAAGCTCACCGTGGGCAGGGGATGTGTCTGCTTATTGTTATATTGTACCCTCCCAAGTGCTTAGTATACTGTTCTCCACATGTAAGTGCTCAGTAAATCTGATTGAATGAATCAATGAATGAAAAATGAAAGAACCCAGCAAATAAGGAAATTGTTAGGGAGAGGCAACAAACCAGATTATTCAGACTTGGAATTCTGCTTTCTTACACCCTCGATTTTCCAAATTGATTCTATATTCCGATAGGATCATCAGAATTTTCCTTTCCTCTTTGCCTTTGTAGACAGAAGAGTTTCCCATCAGCCCAGTGGAAATCACTTCATCACGAAGCGATTGGAGCTTAGCTCACCACTTTGATGAATTCACCAGGGAAGTAATTGTGCCCCTTCTTTCCTAGCCCATCTGCCCCCAACTCTTGTGATTTCCCGAGCCCACCTCTCTGTGTCAGGTAGAGTGCTAAGAGCTTAGTTCAGTGCTTTGCAATCAGTAAGTGCTCAATAAATACAATTGAATGAATGAATGGACTTATTCCCTCTATCTCCCCTCTTTTCTAAAACTATCCTTTCAACTTTTACTTTTCCTGTTCCATCTCAAACACTGCTGGGTTCCATCAGAAAACTTGCTCTCCTGACACTGCTTCCACTAATCCAACTGCTTTTGTGGGCCCGGCCACTTCCATGACCATTGGTCCCTTCCTGCTGGGGCTGCATGCCATGGGACCGGGACAGGCCCATTTGGGATGTAAAGAAGAAAGGCAGCAGAGAAGAAGAAGCTCTCTCTCCTTATCCCATCTCCTCCTTCCACTCTTTCTTCTACTCTTCCCCCTCCTCTTTCTCCCCTCCCTCCTTCTTTCCCTCAGCTGTTGCCTTTTCTTCCCCTACTTCACCCCAGTCCACCCAAGAAGGCGGTGACCAGAAGACACATAAAGTGGCCAGGACTAGCAATGGGACTGGTAGGGTTCAAGCTAGAACAAAAGTAGAGGAGAAGAAAAGGCAGCAGGAACCCAGGATACTGCGGGTTCAATGTGTGGGGAAGGAGACCAGAAAGCTTCAAGCCATAGGAACAAAGGGGAGGAAAGAAGGGAGAGGATGAAGCTGGATTACATATCCATTTACATACTTTGGAGAGATAGGGTAACCTCAGCAGGAACAAGATAATATGGATCACTTTTGAGGTTCCAGGACCATATCTGATAAAAACTTGACACAAGAGCTCATTAAACTGCCCTAAGAGGTTGTTATTCCCACCACCAACAGTGGACATGGAATGGCACCTAAGGTTAGAACCAGAAGTGTTTGTATCCAGCATTGTATTTTTGTGCCTTAGCTTGTGGCTAAGAAGATCAGAGCTGCCTTTACCCAGGTGGTCTCTGCCACTGATGAGGAGGTGACCCTGAAATAAATCACAAATGGCTCAGTAAAAAGAAAACTCTATCCATTTTTAGATTAAAAAATGGATTTCTGAAGGCAACCAATAAATAAAGGGATTATATATTATTTGGGAATTTCAACATTAGTACCCCAATTTAGGAGACCAAGCTGCACTGAAGGGATTTTGTCATGATGGCATGAGTGGGTTTAGCCCGTCAGACATTTCAGCCTTTTTAGTTACATTTATTACTCAAATCTGAAGTTGGGTAGGATTGTACTGGCCCTTAGATCCAAGTCTTTCTGGTTAAAGTGACAGAAAATAGAATCTGTGGTAAAAAGTTAAAGGATTGGTGTTGTTTAGCTTGAAGAAAAGAAATCTAAGGGATGACTATAATAACTGTTTTTACATGAGCATATTTAGAGTTTTGTGAGAGATTGTTGGGGTTTTTTTCCATGTCCAGAAAAGACCAAAAAGGAAATGGAATTTGTGCCACAATAAAGAGTCGAGTTGGACTAGGGAACCAAATATGAAAGCAGGCTATGGAATAAGGAGCTTCTTAAAAGGATCATCATTTGGAAGAGCACCAAAACCAAAATGTATAGTTTTGCCACTTTAAAAAACCATGGTTCATAGCACTTTAAGTATTGTATGCAATTCTGCCTGTCACATTTTAGAAAGGATATACCAATGCTAAAATAGAGAAGAGCAATTAAAATGATCAGCAGTATGGAAAAACTTCCATATGAGGTTGGATTAAAAAAAAAATCAAGACTGCTGTCTTTTTGCATAAGGGTAGCTTGAAAGAAATCAAGGTTCTTCAGACTGGAAAGATTTGACCTGGAAAACAACATGATAGAAGTCTATAGAAGAATAAAGGGGGTGCAAAGTTTTTGGTATATTCTTCAACATCAGGATGTAGGAGCACCCACTGAAATTGGAAAGTGCTAGGTTCTAGCAAAATAAGAGGAAACATTTCTTCAAAAAAAGGACAATAAGCATATGGATTCGTTTCCAGTAATTGCTCAATAAATTCCATTGATTGCCATTCCCCTAACAATGTGAGTCCCTCAAGACTCAGTTCCGGGTTCCCTTCTGCTCTCCATCTACACCCACTCCCTTGGAGAACTCATTCGCTCCCATGGCTTCAACAGTCATCTTTATGTGATTGATTCCCAAATCTACAACTCCAGCCCTGATCGCTCTCCTAATCTGGAGTCTTGTATTTCCTTCTGCCTTCAGGAGGACTCAACATGTCCAAAACAGAACTCCTCTTATTCCCATCCAAACCTTGTCCTCCCTGATTTTCCCATCACTATAGGCTACACCACCATCCCCCCTTCCCAAGGCTGTAATCTTGGTATTATCCTTGACTCATCTCTCTCATTCAACTCATATATTTGATTCATCACCAAATCCTGTTAGTTCTACCTTCACAGCATAGCTAAAACCTGCCTTTTCCTCTACATCCAAACTGTTACTATACCTATTCAAGCACTCATCCTATTTTTTCTTGATTACTGCAACAGCCTCCTTCCTGACCTCCCTGCCTCCTGTCTCTCCCCACTTCAATCCATACCTCACTCTACTGCCCAGATCATTTTTCTACAAAGCTGTTCAATCCATGTTTCCCCATTCCTCAAGAACCTCCACTGCTTTTCTATCCACCTCCATATCAAACAGAAACTACTTACCAGAGTCCTTACCTTACTATACCAAAGCACTCAATCACCTAGCCCCATCCTATCTTATCTCCCTGATTTCCTACTACAACCCAGCACACTTCATTCCTCTAATGGCAACCTACTCACTGTACCTCAATCTCATCTATCTCACTGCCCACCCCTCACTTAAATCCTGCCTCTGTCTGGAACTCTCTCCTTTTCCATATGCAACAGACGTTAACTCTCCCCACCTTCCAAGCCTTATTAAAAACACATCTCTTCCTGTAGGCCTTCCCCAACTAAGTCTTCATTTCCCTCTTCTCCCACTCCCTTCTGTGTCACCCTTACCCTAGGTTTTGCACCCTTTATTCACACCTCCCTCAGCCCCAAAGCACTTGTGTCCAAATACATAATTTAATTTATGTATTTATATTAATGTCTGTCTCCCTGCTCCAGACTGTAACCTCCTTGTGGGCAGGGAATGTGTGTACCAACTCTGTTATATTGTACCCTCCCAAGCACTTAGTACAATACTCTGAATTCAATAAACAGTCAATAAATACAGTTGATTGATTGGTTGATTGAGAAAGTTGGTGGAGGAGAAACATCAAAAGATTCCAGTAGGGTTTATAAATTCTAGGCCAAGGTGTCACAAGGACTATTAGGGAGAAAAGAATGGTTGTTGGAGGAATTAGTGATATATGAAAGTTCAAGAAGGGCTTTAGATAGATTTGTGGATGCACTTTTAGAGGGTGGGTATATAGGACCTCAATTTCTTGGAGCCCCCAAATTTTCTTTCCCAACAAATAATTTTTCTTACTAAGTTCAACTTCTGTCACAAATTTCTTCTTCAAAACTTTTCATTCAACTGTTGTTTAAAATCTGCAGGTTTTAACCAGGCTACCCTGGGCTGCTTTTAGTTCGTGAATTAGAATGCACAAACTTATCTTGCTCTATCTTGTCAGAACACAAAGATAGCTTTTAATATAGCTTTTGCATTTTCTCCCAAAATCTTTCTGGGGCCCCATTTTTTTTCTTGGCTCAAGGTCCCAGAAAGTTTCAGTCCAGGCCTGGTGGGAAGATAGAATTTGGAAATTAGAATTTGGCTGATAGGAAAGGAGAAAATCCCAAGGAAACCTGGTATCTGGCTTCTTGCTAAGAGAGAACTATTCCTTCCTCTCTCACTCTCGCACTCTCTTTCTCTCTCCACCGTAGCTTCTGGGATATTTCAAGTCAATTAACAAGCTGATGACCCATGAAACGGAGGGGAGGTTTACTCCTCACAAGTGAGTGGCAGGTGTTTTTTCAGCATCCTGTTCCCAGCAGAATGACTAAAAACACCAGACTTGCCTTCTCGCATGCGTAATTGGAGCTGTTTCTAAATATGATTTCCCGCTTCATAATTTCCTTTGTGTTGGGGGTTGGTGTGCTGTAACATTCCCCTAGGAAAGCAGCTGTGAGCTACTGGAACATGTTATCAAGGAAATTTTGGAGTCAACTTCCCTGGAGATTTCTGAGAAAAGGATAAACCACTATCTGGGTGGAATGCTTTAAGGGCAGTCCCACCTGGAGCCCAAGGATAAACATTGTGACTTCTTGGGGCCCCTTTCTACCCTATGATTCATTGACTCCCAAAGCTAAAGAGTTTGAACTCAGCTCTATGCAAACGAGGGAGTCAGAGCTATAAAATGTCTTTCATTTTATTGTATCCCTTTCTCTTCAGGACCTCATTCCACTGAGGAGATTGGGAATTTGCAAAGGGAAAATTCTATCTCCCAGATTGTCCATAAGATGATAATTTCATCTTTATCTTAGCTTTTGAGGAGGCTTTTCCTCCCCTTCTCTAAGCCTGTCAATTTTTCAAATAGTAAATTTAAGCATCACTGCTGAAGGCCACATCCCATCCTTGCCAACCAACTTTTTCCTTTTTTTCAAGTGTCTTTTTTCCCTTCCTAAAAAAAAAGGCCCAAACTGAAAGCCTTCAAATTTCTCTTCTGCATAGTACGGCTGAGTACACAAAAATATAAAAAATCTTGACTTAAGTATTTTTGTATTCAAAGATCATACGCAAGTGTTCATTTGAAGGTTCAGTGGCATTTTGAAATGAGAACATCATATATAAAGATGTCAGAGATGGAACCTCCCACGGTGAGGTTGAAAGAGAGAGTGGATCGCAATGAATAGAAGAGTTCCTAGGTTCCAAGGAATTTTAACATCTCATTACTTAGATTACCCTACATGTAATTTTCCAATATTTTCTATTACAGACTTTTGAAAGTATTGGTTAAAATTACTTCAAGGCTGACATCAATTTAGGCTTATTCATTAGCTACCTAAAATACAACCTTAAAAATAACTGATTAGGGTAAGTAAGCAATTTTCTGATAAATGTACATTTTTCAGTATTTCCAAAGAAGATTTTGCAGGAGATGAAAATAGAAAGTCCCTAGGATTTCTTCCTAGCTTCAGTATCAATGGGAATGTAAACGATTACTGGGTCTATGCAACTTTTGGGGGTTAGAACGAGACACGCTCTTTCCTTTCAGCGTCTCTTTACCTTTGTAACAGGGGGCATCCAATTCTGATTCTCTTTGTCTAATAAAGATGATGTGATATTACTGTTTAGTGCGTTCATTACTTTGAGAGGGAGTCACATCCACCATGTGATAAATATGTGGTTGTCAAATAAGGAGCCTAATGAGCTTAAATAGATGCACCATCATGTTTTAGCTAATATTTTCCTTGTATGATACCTATTCAGGCTACACTGAGGAATTCATCTGCTCAATCTTCATCTTGAAAACCCTGGTTCCATAGCAAACCCCTAATTGACACTAACTAGCTTAGCTCAAAAAAAAAATTGCGGGGGGCGGGGAGGGGAGTGAACCTCACCATGGATTTGGGGGCTTTGAGAATCTTTTCATATTCTTTTATTGTACCTTGTGTTGTCTTGCTTTGTTCCCATATGCAATTAATTATATAGTCTGAGCTTAGTAGGCTTGGAGAGTTGTTAGGTATTCATAACTACAGATTTAAAAAGCAATCCCCCAGTTGAAAAGGAGATAGGTAGGACTGACTTTAGGGGAAAAAAGGAGAAAGCTAACTACGGGTAAACCACATCAAATCAAGGGTGCTAAGAAATCAATCCTTAAAGTCAAAGCAAGAATTGATTGCTCATGGGGTTCTCCTCACCCTGCACGAGAATTGGAGGAGTGACTCTGTTGAAAACCAAACCCCTAAAGTGCAGTCTTCCACAGATTCCAATTACTGACATTTTCAAAATCCTAAATCATTCCCATCAACAATCTAGATTGTCAAAAAACTTCATTAGGGCTAGGGTTAAGTTTTGGGTAAGGATTAGGGCAAAGGTTAGGGCAGAGGTTAGAGTTAGGGGTAGGTGTTGATGATTGGCTTTTAGAAGATTGGACTGACACCGATTGATCATGAGGTGACTGATTTGTTGATGATTAACCTTTAGGTGTTTGGTTTTCAGTAATTTGTTCTATGGTCCTAGAATAGTCAGTCCTGCCATTGCACACAGAGAATTCTGTGATTTCAAAGTGTTGCTCCCTGCTCTGTCACAGAGTATATGATATTTTTCCCCACTTGGACCCTGAGATCTGTGGGGGAATTAGGGAAGAGCATGCAACAAGAAAAGTTAGTCTATGCCGCTTCAAAAAGTCCACTGCTATTCTTTCCCACAGTTTCACCTCTTCATTGGATCCATCAAGTCACGCCTCTGGACATCCCTCCAACTGCTGCTCTCAAACATATCAATAGCTTTCCATTTCACCACCGGCCACCTAGTTCTGAGCCTTGTCTTTTGGTAGGAATTGCCAGTTGTACTTCTTACAAAAACTACCCTAAGGCCCTGTTGTTTAGATGATTTTCTAAGTCCTCAAATTTAGTTAGCTCTGAATTCCCTCTCCCTTTGTCACTGGTTTCAAAAGGAGTGAACTAATGACTGTCTACTGAGCTTGACAGGAGTATGAGCTCCATATATTATGATTCTTTATGCGCTTTCACCTAGAGTAAGAGGCAACAAGCTGTACTGAACTCTGAATTGCAGAGAGGGTGTCTGATGTTTCCGGCTGTGAGCCAGGAGCTTTTCCTAGTATTCTCCTCAGAGGGTTGAGCTCCAAGGAGAAAATATCAGCTGTGGACTGCAGAGTAGTATTATTTAATGTCAAGGGACTGCAGGGAGTGGAGAGGAGGGAGAGAGGAAGGTGATTTGGGGGTAAGGTAGCCACTCTCTAATAAATGAAAACACTGTTTAATTTTACAACAGTGTCAAGGTCTTCTGACTCCAAATATGATGTTAACGTGAAGCATCCTTGCTCAAAAACAACTATAGCTGGGAGAAGAGAGATTTGTCCAAGGGAAAAAAAGGACTACTAGCTTGGGAATAATAGAGGTGGACAGGAAAAGCTAGAGATCACTCATCTGTTCCAGGCTCCACATCAGACCTAAGAGTTTCCACATTCAATTCTGAACATTAGAGGGAGGGAACAAGGCTGTATATTCTGATACCCGAGTTTTTTCCTCAGGCATAGTGATGGCTCCAGTATGTCCGAGAAAATGTGGGAAGCAGAATTGAAAATACTAATGGGAAAGGAACTTTCCCTTGTCCCTGCTCTCTGCTCTGGGTCATTAACCCCTTGTTCATCAATTCAGCTCAGTAAGGCAGCACTGCAAGGCTCCAATCCACTGATCAATGGTATTTATTGAGCACTAACTATGTGAGGAGCACTATACTAAGCACTTGGAATAGTCCAACAGAGTTGATAGACACAATCCCTGCCCACAAGGAGCTTACTGTCTAAAGGGAAGACAGACATTAGAGTTGATTGTGACTAGGGGAAATAATGGAGAATAAGAATATTTATATAAGCAATATGGAGTTGATATGAATACTGAAGCACTTAATAGGTACCCAGTCAAGAACAAAGTCGATGCAGAGGGAAGGGAAGATATAGGAAAATAGAGGGCCTAGCTAAGAAGGCATCTTGGAGGAGATGCGATTTTAGGAGAGTTTTGAAGGTGGAGAAAGTGGTGATCAATTCATCAATTATATTTATGGAGCACTTACTGTGTGCAGAGCACTGTAGTAAGCACTTTAGACAGTACACTATAAAAGAGTTGGTAGACACGGTCCCAACTCACGGGGATCTAACAGTCTAGAGGGGGAGAAAGGCATTAATATAAATTAATAAATTATAGATATATACTTAAGTGCTCCCAGGTGGACTGTTGGATATGAAGAGGGAGGGACTTCCAGGCCCAAGTGTGACTAAAGGCAAGGGATTGATGGCAGGGTAGATCAGATCAAGGTAATAATAATAATAACAGTATTTGTTAAGTGTTTTCTATGTGTCAAACACTGTTCCAAGCACTGGAGCAGACACAAGCTAAGCAGGTTGGACACAGTCCCTGTCTCACATGGGGCTCACAGTCTTAGTCCTCATTTTACAGACTAGGCAACCAAAACACAGAGAAGTTAAGTGACTTGCTCAAGATCACACAGCAGACCAGTGGCGGAACCGGGATTACAGAGAGTACGGAGTAGTCTGGTGTTAGAGGAGTGGAGTGTGAAGGTGGGTTCTAGAAGGAGATCAGAAAGGTTAGGTAGAAAAGATAGAGCTGATTGAATGACTTAAAGCCGATGGTAGCGTGGACAGAGTTCGTGGTTGGATTTGTGTCTTCTTGGGAAGCAGTGGCCAGAGGGAGAACTGGGTGGGGATTGGGGCTGTCTGACTGAAATGAACTAGCTGAGAAATCATGAGACACTCAGTGTCAAAGTCAGAAGAGAGAAGCAGCGTGGCTTAGTGGAAAGAGACCGGGCTTGAGAGTCAGAGGTCGTGGGTTCTAATCCTAACTCTGCCACTTGCCAGCTCTGTGACTTTGGGCAAGTCGGTTCACTTCTCTGGGCCTCAGTTACCTCATCTATAAAATGGGGATCAAGACTGTGAGCCACCAAGTGGCTCAACCTTATAACCTTGTATCTAGCCCAGCACTTAGAACAGTCCTTGGCACATAGTAAGTGCTTAACAAATGCCGTCATTATAATCATTATTATATATGAGTGGAAAAGTTCATCTTGGCCAGGCTCTGACTGCAAGCAAAGGCTCAAGTAGGAACTCCATCAGAAAAGATCTTGCTAACATTTTAAAAAGAGAATGTTAATAATCTGTATTTTATTAGCCAAGAGAGCAAAATCAGGGGATTGGGAGACATCATTGATAAGCTGAAACTGAAGTATTATACCTTGTAAGCATTGCATAGTTCGCTATCATGGACTATAGATCAAAAGGGCGAGGGACAGAACTGTAGCAGAAACACAGTTCATGTTGCAATGCTTTGCCTCTTGGCCTTAGTCACCATTCTTAGCCAGTCATCGTCTGGTGGTTGCAGACATCAACACATTTCACAATTCCTCCCTTGTTTCCATTTGAGTCACTTCATAAGGGTACCTGAGATTGCCATCCAAACCTGGATCCCAAACTTCCATGCGGCACATTCAGGGTATGATCATTGTTCTGAAAACCATCTTTATGAATCTTTAAATGTCATCAGACTGGAAAACCAGCGTTACGCTGGTCAACGCTGTTGGACCGATTCTCAAACTACCTCCTAAAATATTTTCCTGGATGTGTTGGAATCCTGGAAAAGCTTCTGTCACTACATTCTCTCCATTCTCAGGACATTTCAACCATTCTGATGGACGTTCCAGAGGATCTCTTCATGTTGATATCTCTGATTCTCTAGAGAATCCTTGCTGAAAAGAGCTCAAAAAGACCAGGAGCCAGAAATAAACCTAGTTGCCTTTTATTACTTTTCTCTCTTTTTAATGGTATTTGTTATTATGTGCCAGGCACTGTACTAACCACTGGGGTAGATACAAGCTAATCAGGTTGGACACAGTCCATGTCTCACTTTCGTAATCCCCATTTTACAGATGAAGTAATTGAGGCACAGAAAATTTAAGTGATTTGACCAAGGTCACACAACAGAAAAGTGGTGGAGCTGTAATTAGAACCCAGGTCCTTCTGACTCCCAGGCTTTTGCCCTACCCGCTAGGCCATGCTGTTTCTCTCAATCTATCTCTGTTCTGCACAACACCTGCTGGAGGCCAATTAACATAGAATTTCCAAAGTGATCTCAGGAGAAATAACTCAACCTACCCAAACAAATCTTAGAACGGAACACTTCCTCTTGCCCCCGGAGATTCTGTCTCAAAAACTGAAGTCCCCAAAAGACCTTTTATATTTATTTTGAGCAATTCAGATAGAACTGTAGTGAAAAAAAAAATTGATTTGGAATGAATTTAGAACTTGGAGATGCTTTGGTGTCTGTCTGATTTGATTTTTTTTTTAACCACCTCATTCTTTCCAGTGGAACATCTAAGCATGGCTTTGATAGGTTTTATGACCAAACATTTTGTTGGGTGTAGTAAATATGAATCAGAACCCTACACTTTTCAGAACCCTACACACTCACTTTCCCCAGAATAAACATAGATTTGAAAATTAAATCAATCGATCATACTTGAGAGCTTACTGTGTGCAGAGCACTGTACTAACCGCTTGGGAGAGTAAAATATATAACAGAGTTAGTACATATTCCCTGTCCAGAAGAAACTTACAGTCTTAGATCACTATTAGCACAGAATTATTTTGCCCAGAAGTAGGCAAAATATGTCTGTGGGCTTTATGTCCCTTGTTAATTGATTCTATTGGACTAAACATGATGTATGTTTACATATAAATGGACATAGTGGTAAAAATGGTATTTCTGGCCCTTTTACTGGCAGAGTGCAAAGTGGAAGAACACTGCTCTGGGAATCAGGAGACCTTGAAAGTCATGGATCTGCTTGCCACACAACCAGTTTAAAGTTCGTTGTCCCTTAGCTTCCTTATCATTCATTCAATCATATTTCGGGAGCACTTACCGTATGCAAAGCACCTTATTAAGCAGGAGAAGCATTGTGGCCTAGCAGATAAAGCACAGGCCTGGGAGTCAGAAGGACCTGAGATCTAGTGCTGGCTTTGCTACCCATCTGCTGTGTGACCTTGAGCAAGTCACTTTACTTCTCTGCCCCTCAGTTACCTCGTCTGTAAAATGGGGATTATGGGGACTATGAGCCCCACGTGGGACAGGGACTGTATCAAACCTAATTACTTTGTATCTACCCCAGTGCTTAGAACAGTTCCTGGCACATAGTAATTGCTTAACAAATGACATTTTACAAAAAAATAAAATCTATGAAACAGGCATTAAATCCTACGCTCTCCTACTTAACTGCTGAACCTGTGTGGGACAGAGACTGGGTTCAACCTGACTATCTTGTATCTATCCCAGCTTGTCCCTCTCAGGATCACACTGGAGAGTTTCCAATCCTCTACCAGTCTAGGCTAAGGGAGGGCAAGTCAAGCAGAGGCATGCCCTATCCGTTCCTAGCTTGGGCAATGGCTAGAGAGTGGAGGCCATCTGCTACAAGTCAAAACTCACCTGTGCAGGGCAGCAGCGGGCTGGAAGAGAGTCGAGGGTGCAGACTCAAGTCGACTGAGTGGAAGAAGGTAATGGTAAACCACTTCCATATTTTTACCAAGAAAATACTGCCAGAATGATTGCAGGTGAAAGTGGGATGTTCTCAGAGAGATGTGTTCTTGAAGTCTGTATGGACTAATAATAATAATAATAATGTTGGTATTTGTTAAGCGCTTACTATGTGCCGAGCACTGTTCTAAGCGCTGGGGTAGACATAGGGGAATCAGGTTGTCCCACGTGGGGCTCACAGTCTTAATCCCCATTTTACAGATGAGGGAATTGAGGCACAGAGAAGTTAAGTGACTTGCCCACAGTCACACAGCCGACAAGTGGCAGAGCGGGATTCGAACTCATGAGCCCTGACTCCAAAGCCCGTGCTCTTTCCACTGCGCCATGCTGCTTCTCTAGACTAGAGACGACTTGACAGCATAAGACAAGTCCCCAGCTCGACAGTGCTTAGCCCACAGTAAGCACTTACCTCTCAGTAATATTATTATTATTGTCATTATTATGATTATCATTATTATTATCATTACTATTATACAGGACCAGTACTGTGCTAGAGTCACTTTGGCCATTTAATGGGCTCTGCATGCAAAAGACCTCATGTGCAGATTGCATGAAGCTGTGCTCCGCCTGCCTACCAGCGCTTAGAACAGTGCTTGGCACATAGTAAGTGCTTAACAAATACCAACATTATTATTATTATTATTATTATTGACTCATCGCACTCCATGCCCCAGTGAAAACTTGCCTGGAGTGGAAGAAAGTATAGATGCCATTGCACAAACCATTCTCAATCCCTTGGTGCAGACTTTCTGTCCTGAAGTCCCAGACCATGACTCAGCTTTGCACTTGATGGAGCCTTCATCAGGAATAGCATTTACTGAACACCCACTGGATATAATCCTCTGGACTAAATCTTTGGGAAAGTACAGTAGAATCACGCGTTACAGTCCTTCCCCATATGGAGCTTAAACTTGAACAAACATGGTATGCTTGTAAAAGAGAATATATACCTAGGTTCATATTCTGCTCATAACTGTTGGACATATTGTCCTATTTGGTAAATAATTGTTTTCTTTCCTTGAATGACCTGCAAATGAGAATCAGTATTGCCCATTCAATGAAGAAATATTTTTAATTTACCTTATGAGCAGAAGGTTTATGAATTCTAACCTGCTAGAAACAATGCAGACAGACAAACACATGCACAGACACAAATACTCTACTTTCCAACAAGGTTCCAGCTTCAAATATTATCAGCACCTGGCAGGATGAGACTATTTTATGTAAATGGATTCATTATTATTAATTTCTGCCGGCGCTGAACGATTTATGAACTGCTTTTCGAAAATGGAAAAGTGGTTCATGAATCAGAAGGAAAAATGTTCAAAAAAACGGCATCGATAAATAACGACTCTTATTCATGAATCCCGCCCATGGTGTCTTTTATCTTCGGGAAGGATGGTTTAGAAATTATAAAATCACCAGGAAGGAGTAAACAAGGAAATACTGGTCAAGACTATGTAACACCGTCATTTTTTTTATTTTTGATGGACAAGTTTAGAAGGCTACCAATTATTCTGGAATGAAACCTGCTTCTATCCCCTTCTCTCTCTCTCTCTCTCTCTCTCTCTTTTCTCCCACTCTTATAAAACTGAAATATTTACAGTGTATATATGTCTCAATGTATATAGTGTCCTTCAATTTTAAGATGACACTGTTGGCAGTAAAACTTTATCAATAAATCTAGCTGTGGCTGATATACCCAGTGGCCACCTTTTCCATTTCATGGCATGCAGGGTGACCTAGTAGAAGTTAGAGGACCTGGATTCTAGTCCCACCCTCACTATTTGCTTGCTGTGTGACCTCGGATAAGTCACCTAACTTCTCTGTGCCTTAATTTCCTCAGCTGTGCAATGGGGATTAAATATCTGTCCTTCTCCCTCTTACATTATGAACCCTACGTGGGATAGGATCAGACATGATTATCTTCTATCTATCCCAGCACTTAGTACAGTGCTTGGCACATAGTAAGAACTTGGCAAATCTTACAATTATCATAAGCTTGGAAAGATTGCCCCTTGCTGTACTGTAGCATTTGTTACCCTTGATGCCTAACACCATTTTCATATTTCCCTCTTGGTGTCACCATCAGTGTGGCTCAGTGGAAAGAGCCCAGGCTTGGAAGTCAGAGGTCATAAGTTCGAATCCCGGCTCTGCCACTTGTCAGTTGTGTGACTTTGGGCAAGTCACTTAACTTCTCTGTGCCTCAGTACCTCATCTGTAAAATGGGGATGAAGACTGTGAACCTCACGTGGGACAACCTGATTACCCTGTATCTACCGCAGCACTTAGAACAGTGCTCGGCTCATAGTAAGCATTTAACAAATACTAACATTATTATTAAAGCTTGGGATTGACCATAAATATCCCATTTCTGATTACTGTATGCCATGCTGACTGGTACTGCTGCTGTCATTTTGCTCCAGTGTATCCTTAAAGTGTTTCTTCTGTTTGCCTTGCTAACACTTTCTCCATTTCATCTCGCTGAGCAGCTATTTGGGTTTTTTGATGTTGTTCATTCTTGTCACATGTTCTGCCCAGAAGTGTGATAAAATAAGCATGGCTTTGTGGCTGGGGATCTGACTGCAGGCTCGCTTCTCCTGCTGCCTTCAGGACGTCTCCACCTAGGTGTCTTCCCACCACCTAAAACTCAACGTGTCCAAGACTGAGCTCCTTATCTTCCCTTCCAAACCCTGCCCTCTCCCTGACTTTCCCATCACTGTGGATGGCACTACCATCCTTCCCGACTCACAGGCCGCAACCTTGTGGTCATTCCACTCTCTCATTCACCCCACACATCCAGTCCATCACCCAAACCTGCCAGTCTCAACTTCACAACATTGCCAAGATCCACCCTTTCCTCTCCATCCAAACCGCTACCCTGTTAGTACAGTCACTAATCATATCCCGACTGGATGACTGCATCAGCATCCTTTCTGATCTCCCAACCTCCTGTCTCTCTCCGCACTTTGGTCTTCACTATGCTGCCCAGATCATCTTTCTACAGAAATGCTCTGGGCATATCACTCCCCTTCCTCAAAAATCTCCAGTGGTTGCTTATCAATGTTCATATCCAGTAAAAACTCCTCACTCTTGGCTTCAAAGCTCTCCATTCCCCTGCCCTATCTCACCTCCCTTCTCTCCTCTCCAGCTCAGTCCGCACACTCTGCTCCTCTGCTGCTGCTAACCTCCTCACTGTGCCTCGTTCTCACCTGTCCCGCCATTGACCCCTGGCCCACGTCCTACCTCTGACCTGGAATGCCCTCCCTCTTCACATCCGCCAAACTAGCACACTTCCCTCCTTCAAAGCCTTCCTGAAAGCTCACCTCCTCCAGGAGGCCTTCCCAGACTAAGCCCCCCTTTCCTCTGCTCCCCCTCCCTTCCCCATTACCACGACTCCCTCCCTCTACTCTACCCCCTCCCCTCCCCACAGCACTTGTGTATATATGTACATATTTATTATTCCATTTATTTTATTAATGATGAGTATATACGTATAATTCCATTGATTTATATTGATGCTACTGATGCCTGTCTACCTGTTGTGCTTTGTTTTCTTGTCTGTCTCCCCCCTTCTAGACTGTGAGCCCGTTGTTGGGTAGGGATTGTCTCTATCTTTTGCCTAATTGTACACTCCAAGCGCTTAGTACAGTGCTCTGCATACGTAAGCACTCAATAAATATGATTGAATGAATGAATGAATGAATGAATGAATGAATGAATGAACCCCTCTGTATTTGCAATCCTATTTTGTCACTTGTTGTTAAGTATTGTACACAAGTGGCAAGGGGTTGGAGACTGTAAGCTCATTGAGGGCAGGGAATGTGTATGTTTATTGTTTTATTTTACTCTCCCAGGGCTTAATACAGTGCTCTGCACACAGTAAGCATTCAATTAATATGAATGAATGACTAACTGACTGACTTCACTAGAAGCCAAAGATGGTGCATAGACCTCACAGCATAAAGATGTTTGGTCACAACATTTGCTCCATACCCTTTCAGTTTGGTCGGTTACCAATCTATGCCTGTCACATCCTCCCCAGACCTAGGGAACCAATGAGGGACTGAGTATGGTGACTGAATTAGTCCCCTTTCCCTTTCTCCAAATCCTAGTACAGTGTTCTGCACATAGTAAATGTTTAACAAATGTAATAAGTAATAATAATGTGCGAATTGACCCGCTGTATAGTGTAAATGTGTTTATTTTAAGACTACAGACATATATTTTATTATTTTTATACAAAGAATATTTGGACTCATAGTCCTCTGGAGACAGGGATACCTCAGAAAGGTGAGAAATGTACTATGTGCATAACATTTCTCACATTCCATCCTGCCTTAAAAACAACGATTATGCCAGGATTTTCTAGAGTACAGTCCAAAAAAAAGAAAAAAAAGTTGAAGTTAAGTCTAATAAGACATTCACTTAGTGATTTTTGGAATGCCCAAGGCAAGCTATAATAAAAAAAAATAACCATTGAATTCTCATTAAACAAAACAAGGACATGAGACCTATAAGGAACCCTTAGAAATATCCAAGTCTCAGTGGGTGTTTAAGATACTAGTCTCCAATCCTGCCTATCTATTGAAACATAGTCTAGGATACACTAATCCCTGATTTATAAAAGAGATGTTTCATCCTTAGTCCTGTTACTGTGGCCACTGAGTTCCACTAATATAAATGATAAAAACCAAGGACTAGAAAAGGCTCCAAGTAGGGTGGCCTAGGGGAAAGAGCAGGGGTCTGGAAGTCAATAGACCTAGGTTCTAATCCCAGCTCTGCCACTTGTCTGCCGTGTGACTATGGGCAAGTTACTTAATTTCTCTGCTCCTCAGTTATCCCACCTGTAAAATGGAGGTTAAATCATACTCCCTCCAGTTGAGATTGTGAGCTCCGATGTGGGACAGGGACTGTATCCACCTGGTTACCTTATATCTACACCAGCTCTTAGTACAGTGCCTGGCACATAGTAAGCACTTAACAAATATCATAAAAAAATGGAGTCTCTTCATCTTTGGTTTGATACTCACACAACCATTCTCCAGAATAGCTTATTTAATATCCAGAGAACAAGATTACATAACTGCCTTTAAGAAATCATGACTAACTCCAATCTAGAAACTCAGGGATTTGGCTTTCCCAAATCTTCCCTGTTACAACAGTGACCCCTTTGCTCTTGTTCTGTCTTCAGTGGAGATGGAGACTATCTCATTTCTATTCTGAGGTTGAAGTAGCCCCTGTTAAGTGATTTTCCTATTTTTGTGTCTCTCCCAGCACATTCAGGATGGACCAGGTGTAAGCTTAATAAAAATGTATTTCTAGTATTTGTTAACTGCTTACTATGTGCTAAGCATTGTACTAAGAACTGGGGAAGATATGAATCAGGTCAGCTACCATCTCTGTCTCCTGTGGGGCTCACAGTCTAAGTAAGAAGGAGGGCAGGTATTTAACCTGTATTTTACCAATGAGAAAATTGAGGCCCGGAAAAATTAAATGACTTGCTCAAGGCTGCACAGCAGGAAAGTAGCAAAGCCAGGATACGAACCCAGATTTTCAGACTCCCAGGCGCATGCCTTATTCACTAGCTCATGCTGCTTTACCACCTATTCAAGGCCCTGCTTACTGTCATAAAGTCACCATATTTCCGGGCCCTCAAAATGGAGCAGGGGCAAATTCTCTAGAAATGGGGATCAAAAAGAATCACACGATGAGAAAGCTAAAGAGAAAGAGAGAGAAAGAAAGAGAGGCATAGAGAAAGAGAAAAGAAGAAAGACAGAAAGAGGGGAGACAAAGTGAAAGGGCCTAAAGGGAGGATAGAGAGAGTGAAGCAGTAGAATAGAGGACTGGTGCAAGGGTTGAAAAACATACACACATTAGGGTACTCACATACACTGACCCTCTTCACCATAGAGCCTGCTCTTGTGAGACATGCTCTGGAGATTTTTACAGGGGTAGTGCTTTGTCTTGGCTCTGAAGTTGTCCTTCAGTTTGAAGATGGTGATACTAATGGTAAGACTGCATCCTTGGGTATGAATGTCTTGGAGAGAGAACCTTTTACTTGCTCACTTGCTCACATTTTCCAATCTCTTGTCATTTGGGTGAGCCTTCCTCAACATTAATGGCTAAGAGGAGAAAGGAATAATAATAATAATAATGAATGGCCTAAGACTTGGCACATAGGAAGCTCTTATTGAGCACTATGATTATCACTGTTGTTGTCAGCATTATTCTTAAGTATTGATGGTATTCATTAGATTCTGTGCTATGCAATGAAGTTAGTAATATTAATTACTCTATTTCTTAAACGTTTACCATATGCCAAGCATTGCGCTTACTGTGTTCCTAGTGCTGGGATAGATTCAAGTTATTCAGGTTGTACGGAGTCCTTGTCCACATGGGGTTCACAGTCTAAGTAGAGGAACTAGGAGTTAATCCCCAGTTTACAAATGAGGAAACTGAAGCACAGAAAAGTTAAGCGACTTGCCTGAGGTCACACAGCAGACAAGTGGCAAAGCTGGGGTTATTCATTCATTCATTCAATAGTATTTATTGAGGACTTACTATGTGCAGATCACTGTACTAAGCGCTTGGGATGAACAAGTTGGCAACAGATAGAGACAGTCCCTGCCGTTTGACGGGCTTACAGTCTAATCGGGGGAGATGGACAGACAAGAACAATGGCAATAAATAGAGTCAAGGGGAAGAACATCTCGTAAAAACAATGACAACTAAATAGAATCAAGGCGATGTACAATTCATTAACAAAATTAATAGGGTAATGGAAATATATACAGTTGAGCGGACGAGTACAGTGCTGTGGGGATGGGAAGGGAGAGGTGGAGGAGCAGAGGGAAAAGGGGAAAAAGAGGGTTTAGCTGCAGAGAGGTAAAGGGGGGTGGCAGAGGGAGTAGAGGGAGAAGAGGAGCTCAGTCTGGGAAGGCCTCTTGGAGGAGGTGAGTTTTAAGTAGGGTTTTGAAGAGGGGAAGAGAATCAGTTTGGCGGAGGTGAGGAGGGAGGGCGTTCCAGGACCGCGGGAGGACATGGCCCAGGGGTCGACGGCGGGATAGGCGAGGAGGTGGGCGGCGGAGGAGCGGAGCATGAGGGGTGGGTGGTAGAAAGAGAGAAGGGAGGAGAGGTAGGAAGGGGCAAGGTGATGTAGAGCCTTGAAGCCTAGAGTGAGGAGTTTTTGTTTGGAGCGGAGGTTGATAGGCAACCCCTGGAGTTGTTTAAGAAGGGGAGTGACATGCCCAGATCGTTTCTGCAGGAAGATGAGCTGGGCAGCGGAGTGAAGAATAGACTGGAGCGGGGCGAGAGAGGAGGAAGGGAGGTCAGAGAGAAGGCTGACACAGTAGTCTAGCCGGGATATAACGAGAGCCCGTAGCAGTAAGGTAGCCGTTTGGGTGGAGAGGAAAGGGCGGATCTTGGTGATATTGTATAGGTGAAACCGGCAGGTCTTGGTAATGGATAGGATGTGTGGGGTGAACAAGAGAGACGAGTCAAGGATGACACTGAGATTGTGGGCCTGAGAGACGGGAAGGATGGTCGTGGTGATAGGGAAGTCTGGGAGAGGACCGGGCTTGGGAGGGAAGATGAGGAGCTCAGTCTTGCTCATGTTGAGTTTTAGGTGGCGGGCCGATATCCAGGTGGAGACATCCCGGAGGCAGGAGGAGATGCGAGCCTGAAGGGAGGGGGAGAGGACAGGGGCGGAGATGTAGATCTGCGTGTCATCTGCGTAGAGATGGTAGTCAAAGCCGTGAGAGCGAATGAATGGGTTAGAACCCAGGTCCTCTGACTCCCAATTCCATGCTCTTTCCACTAGGCTAACAGGATGACATGCACATTCTGACAGCTGGTCTCACCTATTTTATCCATGAAAGTAGTTGAGGAGGAGAAAGAGTCTCAACGGAAGACCTTGAACGGACTTTATGGACTCCCTCCAGAGGACTTTTTGTCATTAGGTTGGGGAGGACCCTGAAATTTGTGACCCTCCTTCCCCTTGTACTCTGTGAGCTCTCATTTCCTGCTGATCCACATAGGATACACAACAATAATGTTTGACAGTTGGGGAGAAGGAGGAGGGGGAATGGGGACTTCAAGTCCTCAGTCCTCCAGGTGTCAGCCAGACAAAATGCAATGGACTCAAGGTCAGATGAACGATCACTTTAATTCAGAGCTGACGCATTAGTTTTTCACCAGTATTATGAATCAGCCTTGTAAATAGCCACTCACCCACTTTCCCAGGCTGAGTAAAAATTCATGTTGGCTGGGAAGCAAAGAACATGGATTTCATTTATTTTACTGCCCTTGCACCTCCTAAGGGGGGAAATATTGGCTGGTAAAAAGAAAAAAAATATTTTTAGGCTAGTGTTTTTTTTTATTTATTTGCAAGATTGGTTCTGAAGGGAGGTGTCTGAAAGCACTATAGAGAAAGAGCAGCCTGGCTCTCAGAGGGGAAATGAATAGCGTCATGTTTCCTCCCCACCCCCCTCATCTTTAGCCTGGGTGTGGGTCACCCAGGATTAGTGGATATTCCCCGGTAGTCATGGTGATGAATATTGCACGACTCCGAAAAGTCATTTGGTAATTCATTGTATTCTTCAGTCAGTGGAACTTTTTGTACAAGTTGACTGAAGTAAAACATTAGAGCTTCATGTAATCCAATAGAGTAAAATCAAATGCCCTAAATAAATAAATGGTTGTCTGTTTTATGAGCTTTCCATCAGGGCTGGATTCATTTGGAAGTTACAGTGTGTCGCCTGTTCCCTTCATTTGGTATTAGGCTCAGAATAATATTCTGTTCATTTGAGCTCTGCAATCAGGCTTAAATGTACCAATATATATTGTTTTACAGTATATATTTTTCTGTCTACCAAAGACATAGTGGCTAGTCCCTTTTATGGGAAACCAGTTATTAATCCAGTAAGTCTGCACAAATCAATATTCTTGTGAAATGACACCATGTTCAAGTTATTTTATGTTATGTTGATGGTTAGCTAATTTTGGAATGGAGACATTTCTTCCCGAAGCAGACATAGTATAATTTAGTGGTAAAAACGTCAATCACCACAGGTTGTATGTCTGTGTCGGGGCCGGAAGAGGGCAGATTTATTGATGGAAATGTATCTTTATACACTTTGAGGCACTTTGACCTGAAATATCCATTTTGGTTGTAATTTTGTTTGGTGAAAATGACATCAACAGCAATCACTAATGCAAAAATGACAATAGGGGACTTGGTTCCTAAGCTCTGGTTTAGCAGTCTTGCTGCAGCCCATAGTAACAGCTCTCTCAATGGCACCAAAATTATGTCACATCACTGAACTGCTCTTTTTTCTTCTCTTAAGCATTTACAAGGGAAAGAGCTGGAGGAAATAAAGCAAGTTCATAAAATAGATATTTCAGTTTCAGGGAAGAGACACCAATTTGGTTACGTTTTCTGATATTTAATGGAACAGAACAAATTCTGAATATCAATCAATCACTGGTATTTCTTGAGCAACTGTTGTGTGCAGAGCTTTTGGGAGAGTGAGCCAGAAGTAAAACACATTCCCTGCATTCGAGAGGCTTAACATCTAATTATACAGAAAGGTGGACATAAATTATCTATAAAGGGAGAAGGAGAAAGAACAAGATTCAACAAAGAGTAGCATGCATGTATGTCCTCTAGACTGTAAGCCCATCGTGGACAAGGAATGTGTCTGTTTATTGTTTATTTTCTCCCAAGTACTTAATACAGTGTACTGCACACAGTAATCTCTCAATAAATCCGATTAAATGAATGAAAGAATGAAATATTGAACACACAATTGAATATGTGTCATAAATAGGAGATAAAGATGGTTACAAATATAGATGTGATAAGGTTGGCTGTTGAATTGAAACATTGAGAATTAATCAAGGAAGGCTTCCTGGAGGGGTTGGGATTTTAGAAGGTCTTATAAAAAAAGGAGTGAGAGGGATGATCACAAGGAATGGAGGCAATAAATGAAGGGATACAAATAGTTTCTTGATCACCCAATTAGAGAGGTAGGAGTTAGAGGCCCTTAGGTAGCCTACCTCAGCTTCCATTCCAGGGATTCTCAGTCCTGAAACCAATCCCTTCAGAGGTGAAGTGAACTTTAAATATAACAGTGAATTCATAACTCCACAGAGAGTCTGAAAACAGATCTTAATGTTTAGCCCAAATCGTCCTTTTTACCCTCCATTACTCTATGTGGTTCCACGTCAGGCCTGCCAAACGACATCCTGGCAAAGTGATTACTTTTAGGCTGAATTTTTATATGGGTCTGCAAGTAGGTTTCTATACCTCAGAACAGGAGGGACTAGTTTAAAAGGAAAGAAATCAGGTGGGTTACTTCTGAGGTTCTTAGAGCACCTAAATTTGCTAGGCTGACAGGTACTTTTGTGGCATTCTAAGTAGGGAATGAGTAAAGAACAATTTAACTTTATGATTCTGAAATAAACTTTATATATTCTACCTGTCATGTCTTCCAACCCTAGACTACTTTTCCTCTGGCTTTATTCATTCATTCATTCATTCATTCATTCATTCATATGTATTGAGCAGCGCTGTGTGCAGAGCACAGTACTGAATGCTTGGGAGATTGCAAACCTCCTGAGAGCAGGGATTGTGACTATTAACTTTATTGTATTCTCCCCCCAGGCTTAGCACAGTAGTGTCTCAATAAATACTATTGATTGATTGATCAATTGACTGGGATTTAAGGAGTGGGTATCTCATTTTAGAAATTTAAGAACCTTTTTGGAAATGTGCTGCCTTCACTATTTGAATGGGCTGCCTATTCAACTTGGAAAAGGAAACTTGGAAAAAGTTTTGACATTTTCTCAACTCAGGTCATTTGCTACTCATTTGCATGGGTAATAGCTCCCCAGGATTCATTCACACTGCTCATAAAAGATCACATCAGAGAAGTGTCTGGAAAATAAAATTTCATTGAAAGGAGACCCATCAAGTTTAAATGGAGGTTTATGTTGCAGCATTATAGGAAAGAGAGTTGACACCTCTAGCAGTTCCCAGGCTGAAAGCACAATTCTGAGCAATAGGAAAAACCTCAAATTCCTAAAGTTAAAAGAGAAACTCCATTTGCAAAAACATCCTTACCTTCTCCTAAGAAGACATGTTTGGTGTTGAATTCACAGGTTTGCCTAGTCAGGGTATCTTGGCTTAATCTCGTCAAGTGAATAATACAGTTAAAACTTTCGCCTCTCCATTTATCAATGGAACCTGAAAAATCTGATAAATCCAAAAACTTCATCTGGGCGTATAGTTTTCAACTTTCCCCTCTACCAAAACTTTTATCACAGGTATTGACTAAGGATAAAATAGCAGTATCGGATTTGAGTCCCATTTCCTCTCTCTACTTTCTTAAGTGTTTTGCCAAAGTAAATATTCAATTACTATCAAAGAAGCAGCGTGGCTCATTGGAAAGAGCCCAGGCTTGGGAGTCAGAGGTCATGGGTTCAAATCCCGGCTCTGCCACTTGTCAGCTAAGTGACTGTGGGCAAGTCACTTAACTTCTCTGTGCCTCAGTTATCTCATCTGTAAAATGGGTCTTAACTGTTAGCCTCACATAGGACAACCTGATTACCCTGTATCTACCCCAGCGCTTAGAACAATGCTCTGCACATAGTAAGTGCTTAACAAATACCAACATTATTATTAATAATAATAATAACTATGGCATTTGTTAAGCACTTACTATCACATTCCCTCTTTATTTCTCCATCCCTACATTGATCCTTGGGACGTCAATATCCATACGGATGTTCCTGGCTACCTTTCCGCTGCCCACTTTCTATCATCCTCAACTCCACTGACCACCTGCACCCACGTACCAACTTGGACACATACTCAATCTCATCATTTCTAGTTACTGTGCCAGCTCTATCCTCATCAACTCTGAAATCCCTCTATCTTACCACAATTTCCTCACCTGCCTTGTCTACCATATAACCCTTCCCCATAAATCTGTCCCATTCTCCCAAAAAACCTCCAGTTTTTTGACCCCATCCAATTTTCTCCATTATCATGTCCCATTTAGTCTCTGTACCCAAAGTACCTTCCCTTGACAACCAAACTGACACCCTCAACACCACCCTCTCTACTGAACTCAACTCACTTTCTTCCCTCCCTTCATCAATCTCATACTACTAATCCACAGCCCTGGATCACATCCACAGTCCCCTTCCTTCACTCCTGTGCTGGTGGAAATCCAGATATCAGGTCAACCTCTGCACCTCAAGTTTATCCTTGCCTGCTTTAAATCTGCCCCCTCCTGTGCCTGGCAACATTATTTCTCCATCTTTTATTGACTACTATGTCCATTGACTTCCCCAGTTATTTCAGGTGTTTGATTGTCTCCTCAAACCTTTGACTTCCAATCACCCCCATCTCTTGCCCCTAATGACCTGACCATCTACTTTATTGAGAAAATTGAAACCATCAGGTTTGATATCCCTGCATTCTCCCCTGCTCCTCTCCAGCCCCTCCCTCCTCTGGCCCCTTTTTCAACTTTCCCATATTTCCCAGCAGTGCTCAAGAGGAGATCTCCCAGTTTCCCTCAAAACACACCCCCTACACCTGTGTCTCCAATCCCATCCCTTTGCACCTTATCAAAACACCTGCCCCCTCCTTTCTTCCCTCCCTCCCTGATTGCCATCTTCAACTCTCCACTCTCCATTGGCCTTTTCCCAAATGTTTTCAAAAATTCTCATTTCTCCCCATCCTAAAAGAACCCTCCTTTGACCCCCTAGCTCCCTCCACTTATCTTCCCACATCTCTCGCATGATTTCTCCCCACATTCCTTGAGCAAGTTGTCTGCACAAGTTGTCTCTAGTTCTTCTTCTCCAATTCTCTCCTTGAGCCCCTCCAATCTGGCCTCCTCCCCTTTCACTCTACAGAAACTGCCCTTTCAGAGGTCACCAGTGATCTTCTTCTTGTTGAATCCAGTAGCCTCTACTCCACCCTAATCCTCCTGGATTTCTCAACTGCCGTCGACACTGTTGACTACCCCCATTACAGGAAATATTATGCAACCTTGGTTTCAGTGACATCCGCTCCTGGTGTTCCTCCTATCTCTCTCGCTGCTCATTCTCAGTCTCTTTTACAGGCTCCTCCTCCGCCTCCCCCTCCCTAACTGTGAGAGCCCTTCACGGCTCAGTTCTGGGTCCCTTCCACCTACACTCACTCTTTTGGAGAACTAATTTGATACCATGATTTCAACTTCCATCTCTATGAAGATGATTCCCAAATCTATATCTCCTGGCCTGGTCTCTCTCTTTCTCTGAATTCTCTCATTTCCTCCTGCCTTCAGGAATCCCTACTTGGAAGTCCTACGAATACCTCAGATTTAACATGTCCCAAATAGAACTCCTTATCTTCCCACACAAACCTGTCCTCCCCATGTCTTCCCGATCTCTGTAGACAGTATCACTATCCTCCCTATCTCATAAGCCCATCATCTTGTGCTGTCCTTGACTCGTCTCTCTCATCCCACCCACAGATTTAATCTGCCCCATATCTGGTAGGTTCTACTTTTACAACTTTGCTAAAATCTACCCTTTCTTTTCCATCCAAACTCCCACCACACTGATCCAAGCACTTATCCTGGTCCACCTTGACTATTGTATGTGCCTCCTTACTGATCTCCCTGCCTCTCATCTCTCCCCACTCCAGTCCATACTTAACTCTGCTGCATGGATCATTTTTCAACAGAAACGTTCAGTCCATGCCTCCCTATTCCTCAAGAACCTCCATTGTCTGCCAATCCACCTCTGCATCAAACAAAAATGCCTTATCGTCAGCTTTAAAGCACACAATCAACTCTCCCCATCCTACCACACCTCAGTGATCTCCTACTAGAGCCCAGCCCACACACTCCACTCTTTTAGTGCCAGTCAGTTTACTTGCTGTGCCCCAATCTCATCTATTCCCACTGACTTCTTTCCCATGTCCTCCCTCGAGTCTGAAATTCCCTCCCACTCCATTTATGCCAAACCACTTCTCTCCCTCCCATCAAAGCATTATTAAGGCTTTCTTCCACTATTTCCTCTCCCTTCTGTGTCAACTATGCACTTGGATCTGTTACCTTTCTGTATTTGATTTTTGCCACCCCCCAACCCCACAGCACTTGTGTAAATTATATATTATAAATTATTTGTTTATATTAATGTCTGTCTCTCCCTCTAGACTGTAAGCTTTTTTATGAGCAGGTAACTTGTCTTCTATTTTTCTGTATTGTACTCTCCCAAGCTCTTAGTACAGTGCTCTGCATACAGTAAGTACTCGATTAAATGCCATTGATTGATTGATAGGCTGCAGAGAGGGAAAAGAGGAAAAGCAAAGAGATCTGAGTATTATACAAAGTTGATGATAATAATAATGTTGGTATTTGTTAAGCGCTTACTATGTGCCGAGCACTGTTCTAAGCGCTGGCACTGTTCTAAGCACTGATCAATCCCTCATTGAGAATTGAGAATCAACTAATCTTTTATTTTGAGCTGTAGCATCTAGTACAGTGTTTTTGGACTGTGTGGTTTTGTGGACTGAAGTACATTAAGCCAGCTACAAATGAATTCAAAAATTGACCAATCCATAATCATTGTTCACCATCTCACTCATCCCAAGAGGGATTCACAGGAAATAGGAGAAATGAAATTAGTACCATATCCTACTTGCCCAAAATAAACGTTCCTTCTCCAGAAGCTAGTAACTATTTGCAAAGTTGTTTCCCCTTCAGATCACTTGCAACTAAGGCCAGAAGACTAAAACACTCTAAGAACCACCTACACGAAACTATGAGAGTTAATGACTCTCTACTTGTGAAACATCCAATCAATGCATTTGTTTCTTTTTCAGAATGTTGAACAGCCAATTCCTGAACTAGATCTGTTGGAGACAAATCTGGTCAGCTACTTTCAGTGACAAGAAGTGAAGTATTGTAACTACCTTAAAACTAAACCACTTACTCCTCACAGCCAGTTAATTACTGGAAGAACTCATTCTCTAAACATCCTTGGATTTTAGAGGACCTTCCTTTTCAAGAGTTCTTGGGCTGCATCAGACCACACATTAAAATATCTATCTCTCCAAAAAGGGGATGGTGATACTGCATTTCAAAGGACCAAAACAGACAGATCTGACTTTTCCCTTGAAAAATTACCCAAACTTCCATAAGGCCTAAATCTAAACAGTCAATCAATGGCATTTATTGAGCACTTATTTTGTGCAGAGCACTATATTAAGATCTTGGGAGGGGGAACTGGTAGAAATGTTTCCTGCCTTCAAGGATCATTCAGTCTAGATGGGAGAGAGACATTAAAATGAATTATGGATATGTACATTAGTGCTGTGCCATTGTGGGTGGGGTGAATATTAAGTGCTTAAAGGGTACAGCTCCAAATCCAAAGGCAACAAAGAAGGGAGAGGGAATAGCGGAAATGAGGGCTTAATCGGGGAAGGCTTCTTGTAGGAGGTGTGATTTTAGTAAGGCTTTGAAGGTAAGAGGTAGTGATTTTTCTGACTGATATGAAGGGGAAGGGAATTCCAGGCCTGGGGGAGAAGTGGGCAATGGGTCAATGAAAAGACAAATGAGGTTGAGGTACAGTAGGTAGGCATTAGACGAGTGAAGATTGTGTGCTGGACTGTAATAGGAAATAAGCAAGGTAAGATAGAAGAGGGAGAGCTTATTGAATATTTTAAAGCCAATTATAAGGAGTTTATTCATTCATTCATTCAATAGTATTTATTGAGCGCTTACTATGTGCAGAGCACTGTACTAAACGCTTGGAATGAACAAGTTGGCAACAGATAGAGACAGTCCCTGCCGTTTGACGGGCTTACAGTCTAATCGGGGGAGATGGACAGACAAGAACGATGGCAATAAATAGAGTCAAGGGGAAGAACATCTCGTAAAAACAATGACAACTAAATAGAATCAAGGCGAGAGTACAGTGCTGTGGGGAAGGGAAGGGAGAGGTGGAGGAGCAGAGGGAAAAGGGGAAAAAGAGGGTTTAGCTGTGGAGAGGTAAAGGGGGGGTGGCAGAGGGAGTAGAGGGAGAAGAGGAGCTCAGTCTGGGAAGGCCTCTTGGAGGAGGTGAGTTTTAAGTAGGGTTTTGAAGAGGGGAAGAGAATCAGTTTGGCGGAGGTAAGGAGGGAGGGCGTTCCAGGACTGCGGGCGGAGGTGGCCCAGGGGTCGACGGCAGGATAGGCGAGACCGAGGGACGGTGAGGAGGTGGGCGGCAGAGGAGCGGAGCGTGCGGGGTGGGTGGTAGAAAGAGAGAAGGGAGGAGAGGTAGGAAGGGGCAAGGTGATGTAGAGCCTTAAAGCCTAGAGTGAGGAGTTTTTGTTTGGAGCGGAGGTTGATAGGCAACCACTGGAGTTGTTTAAGAAGGAGAGTGACATGCCCAGATCGTTTCTGCAGGAAGATGAGCCGGGCAGCGGAGTGAAGAATAGACTGGAGCTGGGCGAGAGAGGAGGAAGGGAGGTCAGGGAGAAGGCTGACACAGTAGTCTAGCCGGGATATAACGAGAGCCCGTAGCAGTAAGGTAACCATTTGGGTGGAGAGGAAAGGGTGGATCTTGGCAATATTGTATAGGTGAAACCGGCAGGTCTTGGTAACGGATAGGATGTGTGGGGTGAACGAGAGAGACGAGTCAAGAATGACACCGAGATTGCGGGCCTGAGAGACGGGAAGGATGGTCGTGCCATCCACGGTGATAGGAAAGTCTGGGAGAGGACCTGGCTTGGGAGGGAAGATGAGGAGCTCAGTCTTGCTCATGTTGAGTTTTAGGTGGCAGGCTGACATCCAGGTGGAGACGTCCCGGAGGCAGGAGGAGATGCGAGCCTGAAGGGAGGGGGACAGGACAGGGGCGGAGATGTAGATCTGCGTGTCATCTGTGTAGAGATGGTAGTCAAAGCCGTGAGAGCGAATGAGTTCACCGAGGGAGTGAGTGTAAATGGAGAACAGAAGAGGGCCAAGAACTGACCCTTGAGGAACTCCAACAGTTAAAGGATGGGAGGGGGAGGAGGCTCCAGCGAAGGAGACCGAGAATGACCGGCCAGAGAGGTAAGAGGAGAACCGGGAGAGGACGGAGTCCATGAAGCCAAGGTGAGATAAGGTATGGAGGAGGAGGGGATGGTCGACGGTGTCAAAGGCAGCAGAGAGGTCAAGGAGGATTAGAATGGAGTAGGAGCCACTGGATTTGGCAAGAAGGAGGTCACGGGTGACCTTAGAGAGAGCAGTCTTGGTAGAGTGGAGGGGACGGAAGCCAGATCGGAGGGGGTCTAGGAGAGAATGGGAGTTAAGGAATTCTAAGCATCAATTGTAGACGACTCATTCTAGGATTTTGGAAAGGAAGGGTAGTAGGGAGATAGGGCGATAACTGGAGGGGAAGTGGGGTCAAGAGCGGGTTTTTTTTAGGATGGGGGAGACGTGGGCATGTTTGAAGGCAGAGGGGAAGGAGCCATTGGAGATTGAGTGGTTAAAAATAGAAGTTAAGGAAGGGAGGAGGGCAGGGGCAATGGTTTTAATAAGGTGAGAGGGAATGGGGTCCGAGGCTCAGGTGGAGGGGGTGGCACTTGCGAGGAGGGAGGAGATCTCCTCCGAGGATACCGCAAGGAAGGATGGGAAAGTAGGGGAGAGGGTTGGTGGAGGGGAGGGGAGAGGCGGAGGGGTGACTTTGGGGAGCTCAGACCTGATTGTGTTGATTTTCGTGAGGAAATAGGTGGCCAGATCATTGGGGGTGAGAGATGGGGGAGGGGGAGGAACAGGGGGCCTAAGGAGAGAGTTAAAGGTCCGGAACAATCAGCGGGGGTGACGGGCATGGGTGTCGATGAGGGAGGAGAAGAAGTTTTGCCTGGAGGAGGAGAGGGCAGAGTTAAGGCAGGAAAGGATAAATTTGAAGTGTGTGAGGTCAGCTTGGTGCTTGGACCTTCGCCAGCAGCGCTCAGCAGCTCGAGCATAGGAGCGTAGGAGATGGACAGAGGAGGTGATCCAGGGCTGTGGCTTAGTGGAGCGAGAGCGGCGGAGGGAAAGCGGGGTGAGAGAGTCGAGATGAGTAGAGAGGGTGGAGTTGAGAGCGGAGACTTGATCATTGAGAGTGGAAAGTGAGGACAGGGTGGCAAGGTGAGGAGAGATGCTTTTGGAAAGACGGATGGGATCGAGAGAGCGGAGGTCTCTGTGGGGCAGTAGCGAAGATTTGCAGGGGGAGGGAGTGTGAGAGATGAGGCAGGTGAGAAGGTTATGGTCAGAGAGAGGGATTTCAGAGTTGGTGAGGGAGGAGATAGTGCAGCGGTAGGAGATGACGAGATCGAGGGTGTGAACGAGTCGGTGAGTGGGCGCGGTATGGTGGAGGAGGAGGTTGGCAGAGTCGAGGAGGGATAGCAGGCGGGCGGCAGAGGAGTCGTCGGGTACATCCATATGGATGTTGAAGTCTCCGAGGATCAGAGTGGGCAGAGAGAGGGAGAGAAGGAAGGTGAGAAAGGGGTCAAGGTGGTTGAAGAAGTCGGAGGTGGGACCGGGAGGGTGGTAGATGACAGCGACAAGTATCTGGAGGGGGTGGTAGAGGTGAATGATATGGGCTTCGAAGGAGGGGAAGGAGAGGGAAGGGGGAGGAGGGATAGTGCGGAAGTGGCAACGGGGTGAGAGGAGGAAGCCGACGCCTCCTCCCTTACCGGTGAGTCTGGGGGAGTGGGAGAAGGAGAGGCTTCCGCTGGAGAGAGCGGCGGCGGAGACCGTTATGTTTCTCTTCCATTCAACCTAAATGATCTTGGCCCCAGAGATAATCCAGAATAGGTTACTCTTCAACACTAGCTATGGAGAGGCCTGGAAACGAGGAAGTAGAGTTGAGAATAGAATCAGGTGGTAAAACTGGAGAAGAGAAGCTGCAAACCAAAGGGGACCAGTGTGACCCCAGAATAGCCCACATTTACACGCAGTACTTTTCATATTTGAAAAGGCCATCTATCCATTTATTGATCCATCTATTCATTCCTTTATCTAAATAGCAAAATGAGCAAATATTTGCTTTCATATAATCCTTCAGGCGTTATTCACACCAAGCAGTAAACCTTTTACTTGCAGAGGACTTAGACTAGACTTTGATGACAGAGAAGCTTGAAATTTCAACTTTTTTAGACTAAGCTATTTTGGGAAAATTTGCATAGCCATTTGACTCAATAACACAGGGTATGCCATATATTTTTTAATGGCATTTGTTAAGTGTTTACTAAGTTCTGGGCACTGTACTAAGTGTTGGGATAGATATAAGCTAATCAGATTTGATAGAGTCCATGTCCCATATAGGGCTCACAGTCTTAGTTCCCGTTTTATAAATGAGGTAACTGAGGCATGGAGAAGTTAAGTGACTTGCCCAAGGTCATACAGGAGACATGTGGCAGAGCTGGGATTAGAATGCAGGTCCATTGACTCCCAGGCCTTCTCTCTTTCCACTAGGCCACACTGCTTTTCAACCTTGAAGACAATCTTGAAATAAAAATTTTCCCACAAACACCAGATCTTCCTCCTCCTCTTCTTTCTCCTAGTCATAAATGACAAGATTAGCCATCCAGATATATATTTATCAGGCACTCAGGTTTACAGAAGCAAACATTTCATTTATTTTATACAGAGGCAAACATTCCACTGGGATGAACGCAAGTTGGACATATTCAAGCAAAGAGGGAAAAAGAAACATCTCACAGGCCCATGAAGAAATATCTCAAAAAATTGGGCGACGGCTGTACTGCTGGGGGACAAAAACAGCAGGCAGACCAACCTACGAAATGGCAGTTAGGAAAAAGTTGGCCTCTTGAAGTACAGATTTTAGGAAGACCAGAATACCAAAAGACATAATAAAAACCAATAACAGGCACTTCCAGGGACAAAGACATCAAGACAATCTTCATAAACAGTGTGCAATGGCAAGACATTGGCATATAAACTTTCCCAGTCACCCCTGCAGCCAAACCTAGAAAGTAACTAAAGTTGGTCACCTTCAAATTCAAAATATAACTCTCTTTTTTTTAAGCATATTTTCATCCCTGTCTGTTCTGATCTATGCCCTTCTGGAGCTTAGAGTCTAAAGGGAGAAATGTCAGTTTCTGAAAATATTCTGTAAATTCTATGTCCCCAGAGGGTGTTCAATAAATACTGCTTTGACTGACATCTATTCAGAGCATTCTCAGAAGAACCAGCCAGTCAGAAAAGCAGCAGATCCAGGGAAAGTAACCTCCATCTAGACCCTTGGGAGATCTTTATTCATTCATTCAATCAATCATGTTTATTGAGCGCTTACTGTGTGCAAAGCACTGTAGCCTGGATTGGGCCTGCCAAGACCTCTTGAGCGGATTCAAACTCTATTGGAATTCAAAAGTACCTGCCAATGGGCTTTTAGTGTTACAGTTTTAAAGATTATCTAGTCAAGATAGTAACAGAGCCTACTAGTTTTTTAAAAAAGACTTCTGAATGGAGAACAAAGTATAGGCATACATATCAGTATGTATCCTTAATAGTTTAAACAGCCCAATCATAGCTTCACTCATGAGGGAGATTCAGAAGCTCAGCCATCTGTGGGACTCTCCCCTCTTTCTAGTCACTACCTTGAATGATCCATAGAATATGGAAGGTGTGTATGGCAAAGGAGACGGTGGGGGTAGGGAGACAAGAAAGAAGGAGGGTTAATTCACCTCTCCTCTCTGTCCAAAAAATATAGCTCAAGATGTACTAGAACCAAAGGCAAATATAAATCAGATGGGGCTTCATTTCCTCTCAAAATATTTAGCCTCAGACTTTTCTATTGAACTAAATGTGTTATTTTCACCCCAAAATAATTTCCACCCACAGGAATACATTAAAATGTGAACAGACTCTCTGGCTGTGCTGTTACAGACAAAGGGAAGTGATCAAAGTAGACTTCTAGGCTAGATTGTTCAAATCAACATTCCAAATTTTTTTCATTTAGGAAAGATTGGGGGACAGAATTATCTGATAAAATACCTTGATCTCAGTGTGGCCTAGTGAATAAAGCAGGGTCCTGAGAGTCACAAGGACCTGGATTCTAATCCCGCCACCGGCACTTGTCTGCTGTGTGTCCATGAGCAATTCACTTCACTTCTCTGTGCTTCAGTTACCTCATTTGCAAAATTGGCAATAAGAGCGTGAGTCCAATGTGGGACAGGGACTGTGTCCAACCCAATTACCTTGCAACTATGCCAGTGCTTAGTAGAATGCTTTGAAGATAGTAACCTCTTAACAAAGACCACACATCATTATTTCCCTGTACACACAACTTTTATGATGCCTCAGAAATTAAAAGAAACATTGAAAGAGGAACCAAATGTCATTAACCCATATGGTTTTGATCATAATGATCTTAAAAGGCAGAAGCCAGGAACAGCATGGCCTAGTGGAAAGAACATGGGCTTGGGAAGCATGGGCTTGGGAGTCAGAGGACCTGGGTTCTAATCCTAGCTCTGCCATTTACCTGCTGTGTGACCTTGGCCAAGTCACTTAACATCTCTGTGCCTCAGTTCCTGCATCTGCAAAATGGGGATTCAATACCTGTTCTCCCTCCTACTTGGACTGTGAGCCCCATGCGGGGCCTGATTATCGAATACCTACCCCAGTGCCTTGATACATAGTAAGTACTTAACAAATACCACAATTATCATTATTATTATCATGATTATTTCTAATAAGATTCTGTTCCTGGAGATAGATAGAAATGTCTGTTGACAACATAAGGAAGAGAGCTCCATAGGTTTCACTTTGTCTGTTTTTCATTTCTCCGGGTCTCGGAACTCCAACTCCCTGGATGGCAGTGATGTTGGAGTGGCTTTGACTCTAAGGTGTTAATGGAATTCGGCAGCCAGATGCCACCTTTCCCCAGTGATTTGTCAGGATTACGAGCCTTCAAGAACCCTTGAACTTCCTCCATGAATGCCAATTCCTCTAGGGATGTCTTCTCATACACTGGGGGAGAGGAGCAGAAAGGTCACCCCCAAAGTTGGAAGCTGACAGGGGAGAAATTTAATTTGCTTTCCTCTAAGGCCTTTTAAAAGAAACCACAAAAAACTTTCAGATTATGCAGCAACTTCTACCAAGCAGGTAAGGATGGTGGGCATTGAGTTGCTTGCACCCAGTTTGAATATTAGTAATAAAACAAGGACCTTCCTTTTAATAGAATAGGTACAACCTAGTACAAAGCAATGGATGGTGTTTCTGGAGCCCAGAAGGCATTTAAAAAATGTTCTTAATGGTGGTAATGATGGAAGGCAGAAAGCACTGCACTGGAAGACTCAGTCCCATATTCTATTGTATTTTGGGTTGAAAAATACTATTGAACTGCATCTTCACTTTGCACTATTGGGAATTTTAACCACTGGAGTTTTAAAAAATGATCATCATCCTATGTGATAACTCTGGATATATTCTTCTCCCTCTTCAATTTTGGATATGCTTTGTCGAAATGTTCCCAAACCAGAGGAGGAAATCCATTTTCCTGTAAAAATAAAATCTATTGCAGAGCACAGCAATGAGAATTAACCTTGATTACTGCAGTAATTTACTAATCAAAACTGGAGACCTGCTAATCAAGTTGGAATTACCAGCTGCTTGATTTTTATAGTAACATAACCAAAATTGAACATTTAGTAAACAAGAGGTCCATACATGATGGGGAGGTGGGAGGGGGTTAAGAGTGGGGAAGAAGAAATCTGTTGTGTATTTGTGTTTATGGGGTGTATGCTTTTTTTTTTAAAGAAAAACACTGATCCTTGGGCAAGGATGATTGATTTTTCTGCAGCAATGACAAGCCATATTAAAAATTTTAAAAATGTACTCCTCTTGGGCACAGTGCCCTGAACAGAGACACTCCGGACCACATTTATACCCATTCTGGGGTACTGAGAGATTATTTCAACTTTGAGGAATCTCAGTTTACTCATCCAAACCATGGGTTCAAATGTGCTTATCTAGCTCAGAGTTGGGACTTGAGCTCTCATCAGGCTGGATAAAAAGAGACAAGGGAAAAAGGCATCCCAGCTGCTTTTTTGTTTCTGTAATTTTAAGACCCTCACGTTGAATGATGAATAATAGTGACACTAGAGAATGTAGCAAAGGTAAAATTCCAGCTATCCCCCCAAAATGACCATTTCCAGTGTGGGCTCATTCAATTATGCTAAGGCAACTGGACAGGGGAAGGAAAAAGAGGGGAGCCAATTCCAGACCATTCATTTGGGATTCCAAGGCTTGAAGCATTCTTCTGGACAAGATGAGGATGGATGGAATGAAGGATCTGTGGATCCTCTCCATGCATCTCCAATCGCAGAACCAGGAAGGGGACCCACCAAGAATCAGAGGAGAATTTCTCAGACCTGGTTTCATGGAGTTCACTTAATGGCACTTAATATCATTAGTGCTTGGTAGGGGCCAGAGCAAAGTCTTGCTATGAGAATGATGAGGAGTTTAAAGTATAATAAGCAATTCACACTCTCTAGCCATACACAAGGACACTAAGTAGTTCTAGATGAATTGATACATATGTCCTACAACAGGACTAGGGATGGAGCATGGGCCTGGGGGTCAGAAGGATCTGGATTCTAATTGCAGCTCCGCTACTCATGTGCTGGCTGACCTTGGGAAAAATCACATAATTTCTCTGCGCCTCAGTTCCCTCATCTGTAAAATGGGGATTAAGACTGTGAGCCCTACGTGAGATAGCGATTGTGCCCAACCCGGTTATCTTGAATCTATCCCAGTGCTTAGAAAAGTGCCTGGTATTCATTCATTCAATTGTACTGTACACAGAACACTGTACTAAGCACTTTGAAAGTACAATACAGCAAATAAAGAGACACAATCTCTGCCCACAATGGGCTCACAGTCTAGAGGAGAGGAAATAGGCTGGCACATAATAAGCAGTTAACAAGTACCATTATTATTATTATCATTATTCCTTTATATTAATATTTCATAGAAATATTTCATAGAAAAGAACTGGTTTTCTCTGAAGAGAATGGTCTAGGAGGTTACCTCTCTGTAAAGTGTTCACAATCCCTTTTTATATTCACTCCAGGATTAACGTTCTGGGTGTGTGTTATTTAATCTTGGAAGGTTTGAGGAAGGTTTGGCATATCACCTGTTGGAAGTAACAACATTCCACCTCCCCCAGGAGGTATTGTCAATTGTAGATTACTAGCAGGGCTGTGATGTACCAATATTCCACACCAGGGACCACAGAGGAAGTAGGAATGTGGAGTAATAGAATGTAGGTGTTAAAGCTACCTTAGGAAACCTGAATGGATTGGTTTCTGTCCGGTCTGCATGCACCTGCCAGCTAGAACTGCCCACATGGTTGGAACAGGAATACTGAGGGTAAGAAACCAACCTCAACCCACAGATTAGATTTGTAGCACTTTCTTTTCATAACGCTACAAGTACAGTGTGTTTCACCAGGATCGGCTGCCATTTTGGACAGAAAAACTAAACAAAATGAAGCCTTGGAGCAGTTAGTATGCAAAGAGTAAATCACACAATTTAAATGCACATTAATGTTGCTTACTTCATTCTGAATCTAACAGTTTTGCATTCCTCATTCCCTCCTGCCCCTTACCCAGCCCATGTGGCAGCAGTGGTTTTCAGTGACTTGTCTCCCACCAGATAAACCAGTCCCTTGTAGGGGGACCCACGTGTACATGGATTTACGGGACTCCCTAGAGACGGATGATGCCCTTACATCACACTGTGCAGGGAGTAATGCAATTGTGTGGCCTGGGTGTTTCGTTACAACAGCGGATGTTGCCAGCGGGGGAGGGAAAAGGAGATTGATGCACCTGACCTCTACTAGAAGGGGTCAGTAGTAATAGTACGTACATATCTTTAAATTATATATTCTAAATTATTTATTCATATTAATATCTGTCTCCCGATCTGAACTGTAAGCTCGTTATGAGAAGGGAACATGTCTGCTAATTGTGTTGCAACGTATTCTCCCAAGCGTTAGTACAGAGCTCAGCAGATAGAACTCAATAGCTATGATTGATTGATTAGTAGCAATAGTGTTCACTAAACACTTACTGGGTGCAGAGCATTGTACTAAATGCTGGGAAATTGTAAACAGGAGAGAACTAGACACAGATCCTTTCCCTTGAGGGGCTCACAATCAATGGGTTAGTCTCTCCTCCCTCTTCTTTCATCCCCACCCCTGCCCCCAGCTGTATGGCTTAGTGGATAAAGCACGGGCCTGGGAAGCAGCAGGACCGGAGTTCTAATCCCGCATCCATTACATGTCTGCTGTGTGACCCTGTGCAAGTCGCTTAACTTCTCTGTGTTTCAGTTACCTCATCTGTAAAATGAGGATGAGTGTAAGCCCCATGTGGGACAGGAAATGTGTCCAACCTGACTGACTTGAATCTATCCCAGTGCTCAGAACCATGCTTAGCACAGAGGAAGTGCTTAACAAATACAATTATCATTATTATTAGAGATGATTCAGGATAACAGCCAAGTTACTGAGCACAGGCATCATTGAGCACAGACATCATCTTTGAAGTCCTTCTCTCTCCCCCAGACTGCCAAGCAGAGGATGGAAGCTTCTCCCCATAGACTCCTAGAGGCTGCAGTGAAGTTTTTGGGGAGAAGTGGATCCACTTGCCCTGGCTTCCAGCAGGCAGACCCAGTGTTGCCCCCCAGGCCATGGCCAGTTCACCACTTGGGTCTCTGGCTTGGAGGTGGGAGAAGGGCATCCCAGAGCTACAGGATGGTGGCTAAGACATGCTTCTGTCCTGTCAGTCAGTCAGTCATATTTATAGAGTGCTTAATCCATGCAGAGCACTCTACTAAGTGATTGCGAGAATACAATAAAATATAAAATAGACATATTCCCTGCCCAAAGCAAGCTTACAGTCTAGAGGGGGAGAAAGACATTACTAAAAATAAGTAAAATTACAGATATGCAAATAAATTCTGTGGGACTGGGAGGGGGGATGCTTCTCCCACTCTCTCCCACTCTCTCCCACTCTCTCCCACTCTCTTCCACTCTCTCCCACTCTCACTCCACTCCCACCTCTCTTCCTGCTTCCATCCACAGTTTCCCACATCCCTCTTTCTCTTCCTGCTCTAAAAAACTGCCGATCCCATGGGAGATCTGGGGAGAAGGGGGCTGGGGGGTTTCACCTTCATGAAGGGTGGGGGATCTCCCTTCTTAGGCAGACCAGGGCATGGATTCACTGGTCCGAGCAGAGCAGGAGGGAGAACCAGCAGTGTGGATCCATCACCCCCTGGAGCCTCCAACCTTGTTCTGAAGCCCCCTGATGGGCCCCAAAACAGAATCAGTCAATCGGGTTTACTGAGGCACTTGCTGTGTGCAGAGCACTGTTCTAAGTACTTGGGAGAACACAAGAAACAGAGACATTCTCTGGCCACACTGAGCGAGGACTGAATCTGTGGTTCTTGGAGTGAGTGCCTAGCTACTTCTCTAGCAGAGGGCCCTGGGCAGGGTATTTGTGGATGACTCCCCTTCTCCAGTAGAGCCCAGAGACCCTGAGGTCCTTCCTGCTGTTTTTAAGTTGATCGTAGGTGGGGTGCCGCACACAGAAGCAGCACTGTATGTTGTGGGGTGTCCCCCATGTGGGACAGAGACTGTGTACAACCTGATTATTTTGTTTCTGCCCCTGTTCTCAGTACAATGCTTGGAACAGAGTAAGTCCTGAATGAATACCACAATTATTAGAGAAGCAGTATCCCCTTGGAGATAAAGCATGGGCCTCAGAATCAGTAGGACTTGGGTTCTAATTCTAGCTCCACAACTTGTCTGCTGTTTGACCTTGGGCAAGTCACTTAACTTCTCTGTGCCTCGGTTCCCTCTTCTACAAAATTGGAATTAAGGCTGTGCGCCTTAAGTGGGTTATGGACAGTGTCCAAACTGATTAGCTTGTATCTTCCCCAGCATTTAGTACAGTACCTGGCAATAGTAAAAGCTTAGCAAATACCACAAAGAAATTATTATTATAATTATTCAGGCAGGGAGACCGCTCCCCCCACCCCCCAGCTATTCAGTTCCAAGTTCCTGCTGTAGCTTCTAAACCATAGGTCACAGATCCCTGGAGTAGCTGAACCTGAAGTCATATTCTGCCTTGATTAGCCACCTCCAGAAGTCCCTGGAGGCACCTGGTGGACAAAGCAGAGATTTCTTCATGAGAAAATCAATCAACCAATCATATTTATTGAGCACTTACTGTGTGCTGAACACTATACAATACAGCAGAGAGTACACGTGTACACATTCTTTGACCACAAGGAGCTTACAATCTAGATGGGGAGATGGATATTAAAATAAATTGTGGATTTGTACATAAATTATGTGGAGTTGAGGATGGGGTAAATATCAAGAGCTTAAGGGGTACAGATCCAAGTGCATACACAATGCAGAGGGGAGAGGGCATAGGGTAAAAGAGAGCTCAGTGAGGGAAGGCTTCTTGGCAGATATATGATTTTAATAAAAGCTGTGACTGTGGGGAGAGGGTAGTCTGTAGTATATGAAGGGGAAGGGAGTTCCAGGCCAGAGGGAGGATATAGGAAAGAGTCTGATGGAGAGATAAACAAGTTTGAGATACAGTGATTACATTGGCGTCAGAGGAGAAAAGCGTGCAGGCTTGGTTGTATTAGGAAATCAATGTGGTAAAGTAGGAGGGAAGTGAGCTGACTGAGTACTTGAATGCCAGAGGTAAAGAGTTTCTACTGGGAGAGATGGATGGCCAATCACTAGAGAAAAAGCCTGGGCCTTGCAGTCAAGGGTCCTGGGTTCCAATCCCAACTCCATCACTTGCCTGCTGTGTGACCTTGGACAAGTCACTTAACTTTTCTGGGCTTCAGATTCCTCAGGTGTAAAATGGGGATTTCAAAGACTTGTTCTCCCTCCTCCTTAGACTGTGAGCCCCAAGTGGTTTCATCCCACCTAATTATCTTGTATCTCCCTACCTCTTAGTAGAGTGCTGAACAAATGCCAGAAGGATTATTGTTATTATTATTAAAGAGACCCTGCTTGCCATACCTCCTCCATAGAAGGGGTCCTGCTTCCATGAGTGCATTAAATGAGGGAATAATGATAATAATGATAATGATGATGGTATTTGTTAAGCCCTTATTGTGTTCCAGGCACTATACTAAGCATTGGGGTGGATACGAGCAAATCAAGTTGGACAGAGTCCCTGTCCCGGGTGGGCTCACGATCTCAATCCCCTCGGTTACCTCATCTGTAAAATGGGGATTGAGACTGTGAGCCCAAGAGAAGTGGAGTGACTTTCCCAGGGTCACTCGGCAGAAAAGCGGCAGAGCAGGGATGAGAACCCATGACCTTCTGACTCCCAGGCAAGTTTGTGGTGACAAAATGCTTGATAAATACAGACCAAAGGGCCAGTAATTAACAATGAGCCAGTGATTGCTCACTGGGGAATCTTAATCCAAAGTCTTTTCCTTAACATAGCCTTGGAAATAGAGATGTGCTTGATCCGGGTAGCATGAGTTACAGAATATGTCCGGCGAGTGGGGAAGGATGATGATTTCATTTATTTTATTACCTGTCTCCCTTCCATGGAGGAGGGTAGTAAAAAACGCTTATGGGCTGATAAATAATACTTTCTACTGATTGTCAGACTGGTTAAATGGCTCCTATAAACACTTCTACTTTCATGTTTTGAGTCCTATCTACATTTTGTATTTGACACCGCTTCATTTTTTACTTTCCCAGCTGCATTCTGCTTCCACCATGAGAAAAGACACTGGGGGCAATAAATGGCTCAAAATGAAAATTACGTGCACCCCACACACACACTCACACACGCATGCACAAATATAAAGCATATTGTGTAATGCTTCCACTGAATCCACCAAAATGGCCTAATAATTTATACAAATGGAGTTCCACAACTGAAATAATTTTGTCTGCCTGAACTGTGGGTGGTATTTGATAAAGGTGACTCACACATCAAAAAAAAATTAAGCCTGTAAAAATGATATTGCATGGATAATTGTGTCATTAAAAAGGTATAAAGAGCGGAGGCACAAAAATCAGATTATTTCAGGAAGAATGTTTACAGCAGAAAATTCTTGGTTACCAGCCAGCTAGATTCTCTACCTGCCCTACAAGGGAATGGAGCCTTTTCCTGTCCCACGGTCTCATCTCAAGAGGAAAGCAGTTCATTTGGTATAAAATATCTCTGTTCTCCGCAAAAGGAAACTTGTACTCGGGCGACTGCTGTTCCATCTCTCTCACTCACTCCGACAGCACTTAAGGACACTTAGATAAACAAATGGTTTTCCTGGTTCCTAATGGATATGAATGGGCTATAAGAGATAAATAAAAAGTGTGTTATATATTTTACAGGGGAACCTGGTAGCTTTAAAAAAAAAGAAATCCTAAATATTCCACCCCATTAGAAAGACCTCAGTCATTCAACCCCTTACTACACTTCGGCTGGCAACCACATTAAAACTAATGGGAATAACCAACAGCCCGGTTGTAGACATACCTCTTTAAAACATTAAGCAAGATTGGATTCCAGGAATACGCTGAAAGCAAGTTTAGGGGTGGGGGGCTGGGGTGCTATACCTTTAAAAACAATAATGCCAAGCTATTATTGAAATCCAACATATTAGTTGGCTAACCTTGATAGACAGGCACTGGGCTGTATGACATATTCACAATATCTTCTTGTGTGGCCAGCGTGATCCAAACGCATCATACTGTAATTACCACAGCATACTCAGCTTCTTGGATCAATTGGCAATTCTTCAGAGAAGTTTAAAATACCAAAGGAAGATCTTCAGCCGGGAACATAATCTTCTTTTAATTCACCAGGCAGACATTGTAACTGATAGGCAACACTACAGACAGGAATGGGGCCAGATTCAGTATGGCAAGCCATCAGACAATGCCTCCTTGGACTTTTTTATGTTTTGAGCAAAAGGGCTGGGAATATGCTTCCCAGGCCAGAATAGCGGGGGCATTTGTAGCGAGGTGAAATTGTGCTATAATCCCTGAATTTCTCCTGGGTCCCTCTCTTCTCCTTAAGAGCTGAGTTGGTTTTTGTTAAGGAGTCCCTCATCTCCTATCTTCAAGCCCTGTAGTCATTCAGTCAGTCAACAAGTATTCATCTTGTTTGAGTCTCTCAACTAGCAGAATTGGGGAAAAGAAGTATTAAAATAGTAAAGGGCTCAGTCAGGATGCCATTTTGTCTCTGAAATAGCACGAATGGGGATTAGTTTATTAGCTGATTAGATTACTTCCCCCAACAAACCAATCTGATGTCTGGTCACTCAAAAACTGTGGACCTGCAGTGAGGAGATGTGGCTAACCTAGGGGAATAAGGAGTTCAGGGTAGTGGGGCCATGGGAAATTAGGAAATTTAGGGAAGCCAAGAGAGTGAGGAGCTGGAGTGGCAGAGGGAAGCCAAAGTAAGCAGGGAATGGGATTCGGGGAGGCAGGAGGAGGTCCAGAGAAGGAGTAGCCAATCAAGGAAACTTAGGGTGAGGAAAGAAAGTTATTAAAGTGTCAGGAAGTAAAAGTTCTGAGACAGGAAAAAGAAAAACTAAATTGGCTTTTAAAAAAAGAAGATATAGAAAAAAAATCCAGACGTTCTTGAAGGCCTAGGCTTTTAGGTGAGTGGGATTTTAAAAAATATGTCATTTCCTACTTTGAATCACCCTCTGGCAAAGGTCCCAGGACTCTATAAACTGGAGGAGCGGGAAAAGAAGGTCGAGGTTACAGAAAATGGTGTTTTCTGTAACGGAAGATGGCTACGAAACAAGGTGACTGCTTTTCATGCCTGGCTAAGATTTCTGACCAACCTACAAGATTCTCCTTACCCTGAAGAAACTAGGAGTCATAGTGTGGATGCAACTCATCTGGGCCGAGGAAACACATGTGAGGAAGCAATTTAGAAGCCAGAAGAGAAGCTGGACTGAGTTTTCAGTCGATTCTGTTTTTAAAACATTTCCTGATCCCATCTTCATTACCAAATCCTCTCCTTCCATCCACTCCCTTTGAGGAAAGTTTGAAAGAATCTAGTGAGAAAACAGCTTCTCAGAGCACATTTCAGTCTTTCTCTTTTCTCCTCTCTCTGTCTCTTTTTACCCTCTGCTTCCCTGTGCTCCTCTTCTCTCTCCTTTTCTCCTCCCTCATTGTACACTCTCTCTCTTTATCCTCTCTCAAGTTACTTTCTCTCTCCGCTCCTCTCCTCTCTCCCCACCATTATTTCCTATTTGATTTTGAGACTTTTGCATGTCATTTGGATATTGTCAGGACATGACTCAGGGGCTCTGGTGTCTCTTCATTTTGTTTTTTCCACACCCATGGAATATACACAGGGAGCAGAAGACATAGAAGGTGGTTGGAAAGTTTAAGGGTTGTGCTCTGTCTCCTTGATGTGACCATTTTGTTCACTGGGTAACCTAGGGCTGACCCTCAGTCTCCTTTATTTATTGGACTAACTGAAGCCAGACTAAACTCAGCACCCTGCCGAAAACGGTACGCTGCCACTGAACTGAGCTTTCTCCTAAGTAAATAAGTGAGAAACTCAATAATGAATGTTGTCCATAAATTGAAAAAGGAACAGGATCCAAATGATTTTATAATACAAAATGTCGAGTAGTTTTACACCCGAGCCCATGTGAGTTGGTAGAGCAGAGGAAGTCTGAGCTAACCTCTCACTCTGCACCTGCTATTTTGAGAAGTCAAGATTTTACTTTTGAATGTGTGAAATTACACCTGCACATACCACGGTGTTTTAAAGCTATAGAAGCAATAATAGGGGAAGAGAAATACTTAAAGGAAAAGCCAATTAAGCCTTTCCCAGTTCTCACACCAAACTCGAATTAGGTGTTTATCTTCCTTCCCTTTTTTAAATTAAACTGAGTTTGAGGGGTTTTGTGGCTGTTGTTTTTAGTTTACTGTTGGGCCTTTTACTCTTTCTAGTTTGAACCATTAAAACCAACATTATGTTGCCTAGGCCTGGCTGGAAAGCAGATATGCCAGACATCTGACATGTGCGGTCCCCTGTTCAATAACTTAGCCTGAAGAGGCTTTTCCCATCCAGATTAATTTCAGAGATGTTTTCAAAAGTTGGCTTTTTTTCTCCCAATTTTTTTTTCTTTTGAGGTTTTCTCCTCACAGGCAGTTCATCAGTGCAGAGAGAGGTTACAATGCCATTTGTCCAAGATCTCAGAGGAAGCCAACGCTTCAGCCACAGATCGAATCCAGATAACCTAACTCCAGGTTTACTGTCCATATAACAATTTCTATGGCTTTTATTAAGTGACATAGCCCATGGAGTTTAAAGTGTCTTTGTTTTCCCTGAAATCCTAGATTAAAACATCAAGAGCAAAAACAAGGTAGTCATTATCGCAAAACAGAATTAACTGCGTTTTATTTAATTCACCAAAAATAATGAAAGATAATGAACCTTCTGTATTCCAGTGCTTGCAAAATCTTAATTTTAAAAATTATCATCATCTGAACCTCATCAGTTAGACAAACAAGACAGTAGCAATCTAAATGGGATATTGCCATTTCAGAGCTTCAAGATAAACTAGTCTTTTTTGCTCCTGGTAAGTTAAACCTTTACTCTTCTCGTGGATACATATTCATTCTTGTGGATACATATTCAGTCATTTTCAGCCTACCGTGCCAGACCGTTATTCTTTAACCTGCATTGTGTATGCTAATAAATTCTGCAATTTTACTTGAATAAATCTGTATTAATGGGCTAACAAATTGTGGAGCTCCTGATTTCTGAAAATGCATAGGTCAGAGGCCCTAAACAAGATACCTACTTTCTTAGAGAAAATTCAATTTTAGGAAGTAATATCACAAACAATCCTCCCAATTGCAACCTATCTCTTTCTGATTCTGCCTAATCCATTATAGCAAAGCAACCCTTTCTCTCCCCTCTTTAACATACAAATCAGAAGCAGCATTAGAGCAGTGCTATTACAGTTAAAGAGTTTATTGGCATTTCTGTTCTCCATTGCTGAAACCAGCCTCAGATGGAAAGAAGACATCCAAAAAACAGAAGAATCTGCCAATCCATTATTTATATCATAGTTTTTTGTTGCCAAGTTCCAAACTAGTGAAGAGTACGGCAGCTTATGGAATTTGCCACTACCTGAAAGTGCCTTAGAAATTGACGAGAGATGGAGCAAATTGGAAGTCACCTACTGATCACGTGCTTTAGTTTCGGGTCTGTTTTCGAGGCCTTGTGTTTTATGGCAATTGCATTTGTAATCCCATTATGATCCTAGAGACCACAATTCATATGAAAAAATAATACATGAAGTAAATTGAGTGGATAGTAAAATCATTAGATTTAAATGCAATGGAAATCAAATACTGTACTGCATGAACATGGCAGAATATAGCCCCATGCCCCCTGCCATCAGCGCAGCAAGAGACAATTTTTGCATGTACATCTGGGTCAGCTCGAGACATATTGGCGCCTCAGGCCAAATGACGGGATGTGGAAGGTGGTGGAACCACAAGGAGAAAAGCCAAAGTCAAAGGGAGAAAAGAGACCCCCCTGGTCGAATTGTGCTTTAGGCAGTTTCCTATTTGCCTAGATGAGCCTGGAGAGTTGTTCCACCTGTTTTTTCTGGGGTCAGCTCACCCCAGTTGGTGCATTTTACTGTCATCTTCAAATATTTATTAACGGAAATCTATTTGGCTGATCTGGTTTTGCCATCTTTAGATTAAGTAGGGGAAAGGAGGCTTTACAGCTGCAGACAGATTTTTTGAGTAGGCTGTACAACATCACTGGATATTCAGGTGGATTAGCAAATAATTCTGATGCCTAGGTAGAAAGCACAATATTCTCCATATCTTTTTCTCGTGAAATCCTCCCTTTGCCTGCTTAGAAAGTGTTTTATATTCCTCATTTAAAATGGTCTTGGGGTTGACGTTCAGGATCTCCCGTTTCTTAAAGGATAGCTGTGGGATTTGGTGAATGTTGGAGAGGCGATGTATTGTAGTCCATTGCACATCCAAATGTATCTGTTCAAGCCAGTTAGGGAATTGGAACCTGGCTTTTACTGCTTGGAATTCACTTGTGCTAGAGCATGATGTTTTGGGAAACACTCATCTTTCCAGCATTTAATTATTATGGTATTTGTTAAGCACTTACTATGCACCAAGGACTGTTCTAAGTGCTGGGGTAAATACAAGGTATCAGGTTGTTCCACTTGGGGCTCACAGTCTTAATCCCTATTTTACAGATGAGGTAACTGAGACCAGAAGAGTTAAGTGGCTTGCCCAAGGTCACACGGCAGACAAGTGGCGGAGCCTGGATTAGAACCCAAATCCTCTGACTCCCAAACCCGTGCTTTTCCACTAAGCCATGCTGCTTCTCTATCTGACAACAACTTCTGCAGAATGGAGGCAAAGATTGTTAGCTCCATTTTAAAGATGCAAAAACTAAGTCACTGGGATGGAGTCTTGTCCAAGATTCCCCAGGGTGCCTAATTCTTTAGTTTAAGCATGGTTTTCTGGATCCAAGTGCTCTCTGACCATCGGAGTTCAACCTTAACTTATCCCTGCTTGGCTGAAGGAAATCCGCCAAAGAAGAAGCTGAGGCAGACCCCAGAGAATGAATCATATGCGTAGTGGATAAGGAACGGGCCAGGGAGTCAGAAGGTCGTGGTTTTCTAATCCCCGTTCTGCCACTAGCCTCCTGTGTGACCTTGGGCAAATCACTTCACTTCTCTGGCCCTCAGTTATCTCATCTGTAAAATAGGGTTTGAAACTGTAAGCCCCATGTGGGATAGGGACTGTGTCCACCCAGTGCTTAGTACAGTGTCTGGCACATAGTAAGCGCTTAACAAAGATCATTATTATTATTATTATTATTAACATTTGCAGCTGCTCTCTTTTCCTTTTCCCCATTTTCAATATGATTCCATTTGTCTCCCTCAATACACTACAAATTTCTCAATGGCAGCCACTCTACCTTCACTTCTACTGCATGTTTCCAAATGTCTAGGAGAATGAACCACAAGCGGTGGTGTTTAATGAGTGACACTGATGATTATGATGGTGATGACGATGATGATAATGACGATAATGGGTGAGGATTATGTATGTGTGTGAGTGTGTGTGTGTGGTGGGGGGGGGGATGCTATCTCTTCTTCCCCTGGTTGGGAGTCACAGAGTCCTATTTCAGCAAAATTGGGGCCTGGAAAAATTTCGCATTTAGTGGATCCAATGAGGTTAATCAATCCAAGCATCAGGAACATGTGTTCATCTTGCAGCCATGTCTGAACAAGTTTTCATTCAGTTTGGAACAAGATGTGATTTTTGAAAAAAAACAAAAACCTCCTTTCCAACTGGACCAAGTACCATTCTGAAAAACTGAAACACTGAGGTAAGATTGAAAAAGATTTTCCAAACTGGATGGTCCTCACATCCTGCGCAGGATGTTCTTAATCCCCACAAAGACAAGTTCTGAATAGGTCCCTTCCCCATTTCAATTTGAAAAAAAACAACAACCAAAAAACCTGCCACCCATTAAAATGACAGGATCAGTCTGGCAACTTTCATATAGCAAGGCCCTGAGATAAAATGAAAAAAAAAAACAGCCAAAATGCCTGCCCTATCAAATGTTCTTCCTAAAGATTGTGACATCAATAGAATGACCATTTTGATCTCTACTAGTGCTACAATATTTTAAGAACACCAGGGAGGTCTGAAGGTGCTAATATAGACTCCAGGACACAACTGTCTGGGTTATTTTCATCCCTCTTTTGTCTTGTGTGTGGCTGTTTAAAATAAACTGCATATTTAATTGAGATCAGATTCAGAAGCATCAGGGTATGGTTCCCAATGAGAAAATCCCATCGAAATCAGCAATGAGGCTGTAGTGTTAAAAATCCAATGCCATTTTCACTGATTTTGATCTTTGCTAGAAAGACAGCCCCATCTGTGAAAAACCAGAATGGTCTTCCACATCAGAATGCAGAGCATTCTTTGGGGGCAGAAACAAGGAGTGGGAGTCTCACTGTGAGGAAGAAAAAACTGGAAGTAAATGGAGAGTTTTCTCTACCCGGCAGTGTTGATGCAGGGAACAATGGTTTTCAGGTTCATTTCAATTTATTCAATGATCAAGAGCAATCCACTGCACTTTAAAAAATAATGCAATAGTTCTCTCCTAGTTACATGAGGAAACCGAAGACGGTAACAAACGGCATCAACGACGTCACAAATCAATTTTATTGAAAATGTATTAGGTTTCAGTAAAACTGAAGGATCAGACATGAGAGCAGAACAAGCAAGGAAAGAGAGACAGCAGACCAAGATTTACTTCTGAGTGCTACAAAATATTGAACTAAAAATAACATTAAAGATGAAATTTGTAATGAATCTCAAGCTGCTAAATTCCCAAAGGCTGGGGCTGCCAAAGGCTCTGCTGCTCTCCTCTGTTCTTTCCTGTCTTTATTTAAATATTTTATACCGTTGTCTATGTTCATGTGTAGGGCAAACTGTCATTTATATTTCAGTCCACTCTAAAATGGATCTTAGACTATCTCAAGCTGAGCACTGCAGTGAGAGGTTCTGAGCTGAGAGGTAAGTCGAAATGGTGAGGAGAAATGAAGACTGATATTTAATGTCGTTTTTGTGTACTTATATTTTAGCTGTCATGTCTTTCGCCTTAAAACCGATTTGTAATTCTATGGGTTTTGTGACATTATGATAAGATGAGATGTGAGTAAGACTCCCATTTAGCTGAGACATTGATGTGTTTTCGAGTTAAAGAGAGTGGTTGACTGTAGGAATACAAAATGTTGACCCTGGGGCTTAATGTTTTGTAATAACAACATGCATAGTTCTGAACTATCATATTTCTTACTTTCCTATACATTAGATTTTACCAGAGTGAACTTTGGATGGAATAAAACATTCCCAAGATAAATTCAATTTTCCTTAGCGTTGAACTTAACTTCAGGTGTCACCTAATGATTTACTCAAGTTTAGGTGGAGGAATACATTTTCTTAGTTCTCGAACCAAGAGAGTTAAGGATAAATGTTAGGCTCTAGTTTCGCAGATGCCAGGTAGGGCCAGGGCAAATACATGTAAATGCGCTTTGATTCTGAGGCATCCTTATCATTTTGGAGCTTGAATGTCAGAGGTTTCCTAAATAGCCATTAGGATGAAAACTATCACTCAAAGTGTCCATAGAAAGTTCACTTTTTGGCTAATGCAGAGGAGGAATGCTGGATATAATTTTTGCACCTCTTCTTTTGCTGATCAAACACATTCCCTTCCCTTTTCTTGGAGCAATCAATTTCCTCAAAGAGCCCTGGTGTGAAGGACATAAACTGGTAACTAGAAATGCAAGCCATATCTCTTTTCAAAGGCCTTAAGAATTATGCTCTCCAAAAATGTTACCATTATGCAGAAGTCGAAGTATCTTGATGTTACTGCCCAAAGTACAGCATATGATGTGTCTGTTCCACATACCACAAAAGCAGAGGAGAGAGACTATATTTCATCAAGTGTCATCCCTTTTAAAATTTGACCAGCCTATCACAAAGGAAAATCTTTTACATATTGGGCCAAATTCACAGCCTCGCTAGACTCTCTGGGAAGCATCCAAAGTCCGAGAAGCGATGTGATTCTGAGTTTGTCTTCCTGGGGGGTCGAAATTTGACTGGGACTGTTCTGACTGGGAGGATGAGGCTGTAGGTTTGGAATCTCTGGCTCGCGTTGCGCAAGCAGAAATGATCACGGCTCTGATGATGCATTCACCTTCTGTCCCCAGCTGCCATGTGTGTCAATGAAGAAGAAGCAAATGATGGCCTCTGCCTTAAGGTCTGCCAACCCCTTCCTCCCAGGTCTCCTCTCTCCATCCCCCTAGGTCTCCTCCTCCTCCTCACCTCCAACTGGGAAGGAGTCTGAAAGAAGTCATTTGCATGCCATCTGTTCCATCCCAAAGGGTTAGCAAATACCCAACGTCTTCAGGTTAGTAGCATAGGACCCCAACTGCAAAACCGAAAGCAACAGTTTGGAACAAGAGCCTAGCATATTTCCATACTCACGGTAGGCCCTCAGTAAATATTTTTCAGGTTTCTGAGTAATTAATCAGGATTTGTTTTCACCCTTAACCTTACTGGAACATGCTCTCCATATTTGCTACATGTTTAGGAATATCTAATTCCCTCTGTGCTAGGCTATCCAATCATGGTATACATTTAAGACTGATGAGTGATCATTATTATCATCTCAATTTTTAGATTTGGGGAACTTGAGATCAGAGAGGTTGAGGGACCTGCCTCAGGTCACACAACACATCAAGGACTGAGCCAGAACTACAAATTGAAGAACCAAAACTAAGCCAAGATTTCAGCGACCCTTTTAAGAATCCCTAGGGATTTTATGGGAAGGGAACATGTCTGCTAATTCTGCTATATTATACTCTCCCAAGGGCCTAGTACAGTGCTCTGCACATAGTAAGCACTCAATAAATATGATTGATTGGTTGATATAAACACATCTTATCTGAGGTCTTCAAATTCTCCCCCACTCTAGACCATAAAATTCTTGTGGGCAGGGACCATGTCTGCCAATTCTGTTATACTGTACTTGCCCAAGCGCTTAATAGAGTGCTCTACACACTGTAAGTACTCAATAAATTTGATTGATCAATTGATGGATTGCACGACAGTATTGGTCGAGCATTCCGATGTAGACTTAATCTCAGCAGTTCTTGAGGATAACAGTAGTCTACTGAGTCACTGACTTTTTCTGGATCTTGTTTTTATTCATCTGAGTTACTGGAAAGTGGGATTAACTCCCCCTTCTTCACAAGCCCTACTACTGGCTGAAGGTTTAAATGTTACCTAATGTGTAATCTCACTTTCAAGATTTCTCTAATAGGGCCATGAAAATTAGCACATGTCCGGGCCTGAAAGCAAGCAAGAAGGTGGCCTGAAATAAATCAAATAAGCTCTGCCTCTCCTTTCTAATGCCTCCATGTTAGGAAATTTGGTACAGAGAGGGGGAAATGAGTGAGTTGGCTGCTGGTGGATGGTCGGGTCTTCTAGGCTTTGAGGAAGAAATGAAATGAATGCTAGTATAAATTTGGGAGGATCAGCAGAGATCTTTCAGGATAGCATCAGGAATTGAGAATCCAAAGGAGTTTGACTCTACCTGCAAGTCTGCCGTGTGACTCTCACTGGCTCATTCTCTTGGAATTAAATCAGTAGGCATTTTACTTCCCATGGGAAGACAGAACACTTGCACCTCTACTGTTATTTTTTATTATTTTCACTGAACATCAAAGGCAAGTTGATTATGTCTGTGCTATTTCCCCACCTCTCTAAGCTTTATATCCTCAAGCAATCAATTAATAATAATGTTGGTATTTGTTAAGCGCTTACTATGTGCCGAGCACTGTTCTAAGCGCTGGGGTATTACTCAATGGTATGAGCCTAATGAGTGCAAAGCACTGTACTAAGCACTTGGGAAAGGAGTATTACCCCCTTACACGGACTTCATTACAACCTAGAAGGAACCACAGTCTATCACTAAGCTCTTTTTAGGATCTAGTTAACACTCAGTCCACTGACATTAGAAGCATCCAACAGCATGGCCTAGTGGCAAGAGCCCTGGCTTGGGAGTCAGAGGTTGTGGGTTCTAATCTCATTTCTGCCATTTGTCTTCTATGTGACCTTGGGCAAGTCACTTCACTTCTCTGGGCCTCAGTTACATGATCTGTAAAATGAGAATTGAGACTGTGAGCCCCATGTGGGACAATCTGATTACCTTGTATTTACCCCAGCGCTTAGAACAGTGCTTGGCATATAGTAAGCGCTTAACCAATACCATAATTATTATTATTATCATTACCCTCTGAGTGAGAGTGTGATGCTTAGACTGGGGATCAACCCCTTGACTTAGAGATCAACTTCGTGTGGTGGAGTGAGGGAGGAGAGATGCTTGAAGGAACTGCTAGCTTTCAGAGAACCTCAGAGAAAACAAGAAACTCTTTTAGCTCGGTCCCCAAGAATTTAGGATTATTTTCACAGAGCTTCTCTTTCAAATCAATCTGCTAGGCTGTCGGGGAAATTTCTCTTCATTCTCATAGTAGCAATATTTTGGCAGAGTAGATAACTGCTAAGTGAGCCTACTAAGATTTTCACAATAAATAGCTTGATATTCTGGTTGTATAGCACAAAAATGAGAGTGTGTATCTGTACACACCAATGCCTATGACACACATATACGTTTCATCCTCTGTAGAATGTGTGTAATTTCCAGTATCCTAGATTATTAATATCCTAAAACCTTATGCATTAATGGGTGTATCCAAGTTGAATAACATGAAAACAGAAATTTTCCTTATCAGAAGATAATGAAATTTGCAGTGATCATGTGAAAGTGCCCATCTGCTCCTGCTGGACACACTTGCACTCTAGAGCAGTGATGTGGGATTCTCTCTCCAGACCTGGGTTGGGAGAGCAAACTGAAGACATCTGAGGCAGGAGTTTAGGGGAAAGGGAGGATTGACTTTTTTCACCGAGTAACCCTGGGTATGACCCTGCCTAGAGTGAGGTGAAGCGGTTAGGATGAGGATGGGACAATGAGGGCAATTGATTAGGGTGAGGTAGGTCACAGGGCCTGGTGGGGTTGCAGTGGGGGAGGGGGACAAGGAGGAAGGAGCGAGCAGACGTTATCTTCCATTTCCTCCCTCCCTGGGAAAGATTCATGCTGCCTTTCTTCCATCCTCCCTTCCCTTTCCACCCCATCTCCCCTTCCCTCTTCACCCCCTCTCACAAAACTAGATGTGTCCCTCCGAGGCCGGCCCCGACCGAGCTAATATTTATTTGGTGATGAGTGGGACTTGAGAGCGGAGCAGCATAGACATTTATATTTTGCCCATCCTCACTCAACTCTAAATCTTTAAATGCAGATTAAAAAAATGACAGCATCATAGACCCTGCGCCATATTCTTTAATAAGCTGTACCCGCTTCGGGTGAGACATAGACCATCTTCTGGAGAAGTCAGTGCTGGTGTAGAAAGGGGAAAATTGCAATGGTGTGGTTTTTTTTCCTCCCCTTATTAAAGCCCTGCTTCTTTCCAACAGCAAGGAGAGGGTTCCATGGGATGAATAACAAAGGAAAGGGTAGTTTACACGCTTTGATACATTTCTGCTAGATTAACCCACAGTGGGGAATTTACCCCTCCGGTCACATTGCTTTGTTCCTTTAATCTCCTTTTGTGTTTGTTCACTGACCCTAAGCATGTATTTGACTTGTGACCCTATTTCTGTTCATAAAATACAGGCCATCTGACTGGCATTCACACCAATGAACTACAAGGTGATGATTATCTCATTGTAAATACCCAGCAGTGTGCTCCTGATGGGGCAGTGGACTCCTTGAAGTAAACCCCAGTCCATCTGGGAGAAGTTGAATTGTCTTCTTGTGGAACTAAAGCCTTGGTGTTCTAGTAACAGGGAAACAGGGGTCAAACTCATCCACTGTTTAGATAATTGGAGATAAAAGTTAGGTTTGGAGATGCTGTGATGGGAAATTTCTGCCTCCTATCAACAGTAGTGACTTCCTGCAGTGTGGGATACAAAAAGGCAAATAGGCCAAAGGTAATTAAAAATCATCGCTATTCACTACATTTTCCTTTGGCCATCTAGCTCCTCTTGAGCAGGGATCATTTCTATCTTTTCCATTGTATTGTACTTTTCCAAATGCTTTGTGCTGTGCTCTAGATGCAGTAAGTGCTCAATAAATACCACTGATTGAAAACTCTGGAGATTTTTCTATATGGACTGAACTTAAAGGTCTTGGATCATAGTTCCAAGCTAATCTATGCAGGAGTGGGGTCGTAGTTCACTCTTCAGTTCCTTGGTTTCCCCTTTTTAAAATACGAAGGATACCATCTTCTACTTAATATCCCCTGGGAGTCTTGGGAAACTAAATGAGATGATACTTGTGAAGGACTTGGAGCCTCCCAGAAGAAAACTGCTCCATGAATCTTCGCTCGACTTTAATAAACATCTTTTTTTTAAAAAAAATTGTCCCTGCCCCCCTAGACTCATTGCTTTCTAAACTGGGACTAAGTTCTCAGGGAGCCCCAAGTATACCTCCAAAATGGGCCCACAGTTAAGTAAGTAACATTGGGGCTAGGTTTATTTCGGATGAAGGAATATGGGTGGGCATGCTTGTTAGGAAATAGTGCCCACAGCCTGGTGGGCAGCCAGTTTACCATCTGGTTATTGGGCACAGTTGCCTAATTCCCAGGGTTGTGTTTGCATGTACAAAATGGTGCCTGCCACTAACTGCGCATACAGTCCTGGAAGCAGCCAATATGGAAGCTGCCTATCAAGGAACAGTTAGGGAGCGTCCCCAGAGCGCATACCACTGTGCTCCTAAAGATATGACTTGGGCTGTCAAAACTCCACATTTTTAAATGAGAATAAAAATTGCAATGTTTTAATCTCTAAAAGACTACTATTCATTTTTTGTAAGATGAGAAAATAATGGCAAAGTTACTTATCAGCAGTGAAATCTGTGGCTCTTTGTTATGACAGGAAGTTTTGGTTGCCAATGCAAAACAAATCTGTTCACTTTAGACTAGGAGATTACACCAGGGTTAAGGCTGTTTCCGTTTCAGTGGGGTCGGGGACTTAGTCCTGGGAGGTTCTGATCTGGTTAAGAGCAGAGCTGATAAAACTGCAGTATAGATTAACAATATGGAATTATCTGATGCCATTTTTAGGGGAAGAGAGTTCAACAGCAGTCAGTTTCCATTTGCATATGTTAGTTTTTCTCAAAAAAAACAAACCCCCGTGATCTTTTTCAAGAAAGCAGGGGAACGTTCACCAAGGGAAATGGTATTAGTACCCTAAATGAAGGGAGAAAGGAATCTTTTTTTTCTTATAAATACATCTTTCATAGTGTTGCTTATCATCTTTTCGTAATTTGCCTTGATGAAAAAACAATAACAAATCGCCACCTTTTTTGAAACAGGAAGCAAATTGCAAATGGAGCAAAGTTTTGGATGATTTCTTGCTTGATTTGAAATGCATCGCCCATTCCTAATCAATATGCAGCCACTCAAATACAACATACTTGCAGCATGTGTGCCCTCATTAACATACCCATCTATCACACATTCTTCTTTTTTCCAAGAGTATAGTATGCCTGCACATATTTTCCCCAAACAGAAACTAAACAAAACAAAGTAAGTATTGCAATATTTATGTGGGAATTGACACAGCCCCCTGGGTAAATAATTATGGGGTAAACAGTTTTGAAGAGCTTGCACTGCAGGATTTACCCAGGTTGGGGAAAAAATAGAGCTAAATGGTCAAAGACATTCTTGTCTCCTGGGTACATAGTCCAATCTGACAAAAACTGCCAAGTGATGGAATTATCCAGGAGACTGTACTGCTCGGAGGGAGCTTGTGTGGTTTATCTAACAGCGAATTCAAAACCCTAGGTATGAAGCAAGAGGACTCTGGTTGGGATCGTGCTGAAAATTTCACCTTAAAAACATTGAGCTGCCAAAGAAATTTCACTGATTTTGATTCACTGGAAAATCAATTCATTCATTCATTTATTCGTTCATTCAAATTGATTGAGAGCTTACTGTGTGCAAAGCTCTGTACTAAATGTTTGGGAGAGTACAATACAACAACTGACAGATAGAGATTAGATTAGTCCTCACCGGGCCCACAGTGAGGTCACATCAATCAATCAAATGTACTGATTGAGTGCTTACTGTGTGCAGAGCACTGTACTGAGTTGTTGGTTAGTCTTCTAAGTTCTGATTTGCCAGTATTCACCTCAGTGCTTAGTATGTGCCTGGCACATAGTAAGCACTTAACCAATTCCACAGTTATTATTACTTTTATTATTTGTTAAGCATTTAGTATGTGCCAAGGACTGTCTTCGTACAGTGTTCTGCACTCTGATCTCACTGCAAATAAAAAGCCTGTGCATGTTTATTCATTCAGCTTGGATTCTCATTACTCTTATTATAAATTTCTTTTGCCCTTTTTTTGGTCTGTATCCATCACCACTAATCTTGGAGGGATCTTCATCCACGGGAGCTGGTGCTTGTTGGACATCAACTTTGCAGATATAGCCACTTGGGATAAGCGGTCATGAATTTAATAAGGTAGCAAGAGATCTGCCCAACATTCTGGATGCTCCAGCGGGGTCGACGAGTTTTGTTCGACCCTGCCCGAGAAGGAAGTGCTCCGGACTAAGACGAGTCTAGGTGTTTTGGGCTGGAGGATCAACAAGTGGTAAGCATTGCGCTAAGCAAGATGCATATTTCCTGCCCTTTAGAAGTTTACAGTCCAATGGAGAGTCTCTGAGTCATCCCCTCATTGAGCAAATGGGAGTTTAGAGCAGAGCTGCATAAGAAGAGGCACAAGAGGTGCATTTTAGGTAGCAGCAAATGATTCCTTTGCCTGGGAAGCAGTTTTTTGAAAGCTCCACGTATAAATCTGGTTCTCCGGGATTGTTGAAGGAGGATAGAAGAGGGGCTGGCAGGAGTTGGGGGGAGTGGCGGTGTGGAGATTATGATTGCAGTATTCCATGAAGCTAAAAAAGAAAAATCACAGATCCTCTAGATTGTAAGTTCCTTGTGGCGGGGAATGTGATTACCAACTCTGTTATAGTGTATATTCTCAAGCTCGTAGTACAGTCCCCTGCCCACACTAAGTATTCAATACATATGATTGACTGAATGATCTTTGCAGAAACATGGCCTAGTGGAAAGAGCACAGGTCTGAGAGTCAGAGGCACTGGATTCTAATCTCCGTTCTGCCATTTACCTACTGTGTGACCTGGGGCAAGTCATTTAACTTCCCAGAGTTCTCTAATCTACAAAATGGGGATTTAATACCTGTTCTCCCTCTCCCTTAAGTCATGAGTCTCATGTGAAACCTGATTATCTCGTATCTATCCCAGCAGTTAGCAGGGTACTTGGTATATAGTAGTCACTTAACAAACACCACAATTATTATTCTACCCAATTCCCTCATTCTTGGAACTACTTGGACTTCTAACAATAACCAAGGTATGGAGTGGCTATCAGGATCTGGTACAATTCCAGCTGCCATGTTGAAAAGGAGAAGAACAAATGGGATCGAGCATGGGTCACACAATTCCTGGAAACGGAAACAATAACCTTAAAATCCCAGGTTATCAGCCCTGTCAGTCTAACTGCAGAAAAATAAAGTTGAAGTGTATAGGTACAACAAAATACTGATTTCCAAGGCTCTAGACCTAGGCTAGAATATTCTTAATGTCCTCGCCATGGTTTTTCCTGTTTCTGGCAATCCGGTGAGATAGATAGTATGGTCCAGGGGAAAGTGCCTGATTCTGATAATCCAGAGACAGGGCTACTAGTCTCAGTTCTGGCACTAACTTCCTGGGTGCCTCAAGAAATTCTCTGGGCCTCAGTTTCCTCATCTGAAATGGGAATATTAATACTTTCCTTGTCCTATCTCTGAGGTAATTAATGGGAAATATGCTCCATTTGGAGAAGGAATCTTAATTCGGAAGAGGATGAGCCTCGTGAAGGATATGAGGGTTTTACAAGTGAATATCATAGGACTCCAACACAGTATAACTTGGGTCTTTCCAGGAGGTTATAGTACATTGCACCCAGTGGGAGCTCAGTAAATAACCATTACTATTATTATAAATTCAATTACAAGCTGGTAATTTAGTCATACTTATCTGTGAAGTTGGATGCATGCTGGAAAAGGGATCAGCTTCATATCTGCTGTTTGCTTAGCAATTTTTGAATGGGATTGGTTTAGCACTTACTATGTGACATGCACTGTACTAAGTACTGGAGTGGGGTTGAGATAATCATGTTGGTCACAGTCTATGTCCCACAAGGTGCTCACAGTCTTAATCCTCTTTTTACAGATGGAGGTCACTGAGGCCCAGAGAAGTTAAGTGACTCACCCAAAGTCACCCAGCAGACACATGGCAGAGTTGGGATTAGAACCCAGCTCCTTCTGACTTCTAAGACTGTATTCTATCCACTAGACTATGCTGCTTCTCTTCAAGGAGGAGTCTGTCCAGAACCTACATTTTAAAACTTGACTTAACCCAAGATGAACAGGAGCTGGAAAATTCAGAACCTGTCCCTTCCATACTATAGTTTCTCTAAATGAGTCTTCAGCGGCTTTGTTTCAAGTCACCTCTTTAAAACACCACTATTTCTGCTGGGTAGGAATTGCTTCAGGCTGAGAGCACATTCTTACTACACTTCTGCAAGGACTGTAAGCCCCAGGTAAGTCATCTTAAGGATCCCCCATCTCCTCCTTCACAACCCTGCTGCCATAACTGCTGTAAGGATCAATACCTTGAGGGAAGGATATTTGAGGAGACTCAAGAAGTACTCTGTCTCAGAAAAGAGCTCTGTTCAGAAGCAGCAGATTTAGGTTCCTTTACATATGCTTTAGTCTTTCAAATAATTGATTTACATTATTAAAGTCTGCAGTTATTGCTTTATTTGACACATTATGCATCACATTCATTAATTTCCAGTAGGTAGCCTTTTATGTTGGCCCTACAAGTTAATCCTAGCCTGCTTAGTGCTCTACTGTGCAGCAGGGCCAAGAGTGGAGATGTCAGTCAGTCAGTCAGTTGTATTTATGGAGCACTTTGTGCAGAGCACTGTACTAAACGCTTGGAAGAGTACAGTACAACAATAAATGGACACATTCCCTGCTCAGAACTAGCTTACAGTGTAGGATGTCACCGGACCTGAGAACATTCAGGATCCTGAACGACATCAAACATTCTACCAAAAAGCCTCCAGCAGCCATGAAAAAAGCCCTCTTCCATTTCATTCTTCACATTTTGCTTCAGGCCCCGCTTGACTCCCAAGGAGATACTACCTCAAGCTGAAGACTATTCATATTGAAAGAGGTGCATTTGGGATAATCCATTACAACAGAACTACAACTAATTTTTCCTCTTGCTTGTTCACAAAAATGAATTTACTTTCGAATTACATATTCAAATTACTCATTACAATTCAAATTACTTTCAAATTATGTTTGTCTGGGTTTCAGTGCTTTATAAGGGCTCCCCTGTCTGCCTCTTTCTGAGGTTATACGTTATAATATTTTTATTATGATAAAAAAGCATTGCTTAGATTCAGAGAATTCCACCGACATTAGCTAAATAATCTCTAAAACTGGTATGGGCGGGAAGTAGCATTTTACCCCCAGAATTCTATTTTTAAAAATGGGAGAGACACATGGGGAGAGATGCTAAGTTATTTGATGAAGGCCCCAAAAGTCAAATCCAAATATAGACTCCTCAGTCGAGCATCCAAATGAGTAAAGTATCTCTAGACTCACGAAATGCCAACCTGTACGTCATAATTTTGAGTCATCGTAACTATGACCATTGTCTTATATTTACTGAACCTCTACAGGGTTACAGCATATTGCACTAGGCAATGCAGGATTTCACGAGTTTCATCAGAAGAGTTCTTCCCTTAACAAATTTACCAACCAGTGGGGAGGTGAGATGGGCCAATATAGATCAAGGCCATGTATGAACTTGAATTACAGAAGACATATACAAGGCAAATGCAAACAAAAAGATGAGAGGGTTTAGGTACATTAGGTTGGTGCCGCCTCACATCCTCCAAACTAACTCTCTACCCCTCTTCAAAGCCCTATTGAGAGCTCACCACCTCCAGAAGGCCTTCCCAGACTGAGCCCTCCCTTTCCCTCTGCCCCTCCTCCCCCCCCATTCCCCCTACTCCCTCCCTCTGCTCTTCCCCTCCCCACAACACTTGTGCATATTTATATATATCATTTATTACTCTACTCATTTTATTAATGATGTGTACATATCTATGATTCTATTTATCTTGATGGTATTGATGTCTGACTACTTGTTTTGTTTTGTTTTCTGTCTCCTCCGTTTAGACTGTGATCCCGTTGTTGGGTAGGGATTGTCTCTGTCTGTTGCCTAATTGTACATTCCAAGCACTTAGTACAGTGCTCTGCACACAGTAAGCGCTCAGTAAATGCCATTGAATGAATGAATGAATGAATGAATGAATGAGATAGGTGGATCGGGATTAACTAAAGAAAACTTTCAGGGGAAGATGGGTTTAAAGTTGGTTTTCTAAGTCACTAGAAAGATACAGAATCACCATCATCAACAGCATTTATTAAGCGCTTACTTCGAGCGTAGCACTGTACTAATCTCTTGGGAGAGTACAATACAACAGAACTGGCAGGCGTGTTTCCTGCCCACAATGAGTTTATTGGCTGGAAGAGCTCAGGTCAGTCCAGGAGGGTAGCATTCATCAAGGACAAAGGGAAGGAAAAGGATCTCAAATCATGTTAGAGATTTTTCAATAGGATGAATGTACAAAATGTCTTTGTTGTGACTTTTGGCAAGTCATTTCTGACTTCATCAGGCAAAAATACTTCCATCTGATTATGTTGGGCCTGTTCCAGCTTCAAAAGTATGAGAATTATTATTATTTCAACTATAAAATGGGGAGGATAATAGATAGAGAAGGTGATACCTGACCTCTTTCTTGCTGTCCAGAATCAGGAACCGAATCGGGAACCCACACATCCCAATTCCTAGATCCTGTCTTATATCTCCCACTTTGGCACTAACATGAAGGAATCTATGACCACCACTTGAGTTGGTTGTCAGAGACCATGAGAGTCTGGCCCTTGCAAATACCAAGATTTAATGAGATAAAGAAACAGAGGAAATGTTAAGGATCTTTCTTTTCTCAAACCAGTTACATTGTTAAACCTGGATATAAGTTCAATACAGATTTACGAGCATAGGCACTTCAGTATCTTTCCAGGCCTTCCGTGATGCTCTGATAATGTTATCTGTCCGTTTTACACTAGGGCCTCCTAATAAAATCTATATTTCCTTTCCATTGTTTGAATCAAAAATGCTACCGGCTCATGGTTTCTGAAGTCAAAACCCAGAATTGTGATGAGCTGGTCATCCCACAGGGCTCTTTGCCTGCAATAACATCCCTTTGGATTGTACACTCTTATTCTTCCCCCTCTGCAATTCAGATCAGCTCTTATCCAGAGCAGCAGCTTAGATTGACTCAATAACTTTCCCCTGTAAATAACCCCATAAGTAACAAGAAACTGAATCATTTCCCAGCACAAAAGTGGATTTCTTCACTCCTGTATTTTTCATTTTATGCTACTTTCCTAATAGCAAATCCCAGCTTGGACTAAACACGCTCCCACACTTGGGAGAAGGCAGCACAGGCAGAAATGAAAATATGCATGGAAGCAACTTAACAAGATGCTCAAACATCAGGCTTCCTTTCTCAGAAACAAAACTGGGTCACGGAATTGCCAGTCGGGCTCTTTCTGGATCTCCAAGCAAAGCAGGGCTTTCAACTGCTCAAGGAGCTGGAATTCATTGTTTTGGTGCTGACCTTTCCATTACTTTTCTTTCTTCTATAAAAGAAATTGGTTGAGGGATGGGGGTGGGGAGAGAGTGAGTGTCTAAGGAAAATCAGGTGGTAGACCTCAGGAGAATCAGGCAGTTGAAGTAAAAGACGCTGAAGAAACTCTGCCTCTCCTTTATATACCATTAGCATTTGGAAGTGAGTGTTTCCTGCAGGCAGAGACTGCCTTCTGGCCATTCTGTCTGGGAAGAAGAAGAAAGAGGTGAGGATGTCTGAAGGAGAGATGGTGTGGCCTTGGAAAATATATATGGGATCAAGACAAATTTTTTCAGCTCCCAACGAGTTTGCTGCCTGGCATTATAAGAAATTGGGAAGGCAGATTTGGGGCAGGGCAGGGCCAGCCCTGATAGACCAAACTCTTGATTTCTTTTCCTTTATTTTTTTTAAAATGGTATTTGTTCATTCGTTCATTCATTCAATAGTATTTATTGCGCGCTTACTATGTGCAGAGCACTGTACTACGTGCTTGGAATGTACTATTCGGCAACAGATAGAGACAATCCTTAAGCACTTATTAGGAGTCAGGAACCGTTCTAAGCACCGGGGTAGATATAAAGTAACTGGGTCGGGCACAGTCCATGTCCCTCTTGGGGCTCACAGTCTTAGTCCCCATTCTACAGATGAGAGGTAACCGACGCACAGAGAAGTTAAATGACTTGCCCAAGGTCACATAGCAGACAGGTGCAGATTTGGGATTAGAACTCACGTCCTTCTGACTCCTAGATCTGTTGTTTACCTGCTAGGCCATGCTGCTTCTCCTTAAAATGAAGGGGAGCACAGCTAGAGTTCAGTGGAGTAGGAAGGGTTCAAAGAGCCTATTGGTTCAATTTGTCTAATGGCTTTGGAGATTTTTGCTGCCTCTCTCTTGAGGACTATGAATGAAGGATGCTCACCAGGGCCTCCCAGTTGTAAATCTGGTTTCTCTGCCCCCATACATGTTGCTTCTTTTTGCTAGGGCCAGAGTTCCCCTCGAGAGTGATGTTTCTAAATGCTTAGGAAAAATAGTTCAACCTTCTTTGGAAAGCCCAGAGGTGAAACCCTCGCTTCCGGGTCAAGTGTCAACAATGTGTACCTGAGATGCCCAGCTTTGTACCAGTGACACCTCCCAGCCTATCTGGGGAGCTGAAAGCACTAAATTTACCCTTTGGTTTGCTTGAGAGCCAGAGATCCCAAATATATCTCCTAAGGGGCAGCTCTCAGTGCACTCTGGGCAGCCTGCAGTGATTGTCCACATCACACTGGGTTTGTACACCTGATAGATGTCTGGAGCGTTTGGTCCCCTCACCCTTTCTTAGATCCACTGTGGTTGGAGACCCTGGAATTCAGGAGGAAATTGTGATCCTCTGCAGTGTGATCTGTCCCGGGAGTAGTACCACTGACCCTTCCTTACCCAGTAGGATAATCCCTGACCCTTTCTTAGCAGGCTCAGACTCATACAAGGACTTCTGCTTAAATGGTAATACTGAAAGGGTCAAGCAGAGGATATTTAGTCCACACTCTCACCTCCAGACAAAATGATGCCCAAATCGTCCAGATCAGATGGATGCCTGTGTTGCTTTTAAAGATCTCCAGAGAGAGAGGTTTCAATCCACAACCTCTCACACTAATCCATTTTCTGGTATTCAGGATGACTAACATAAACCCTGCTGCAATTTTAACCCATTTCCTCTTGTCTGTCCTCAGTGGATGTAGAAAACAGCTGGTCACCACCTTCGGTAGAGTAATTCTTCCTCAAAGATCTAGTAATCACCCCTCAGTCTTCTTTGTGTATTCCATCTCCCCATCCAACATGGGTAAGGTGCTAAAGCTAGTGGAAAATCCACTTGGGGAGGGTCAAGTTATCGGCCTATTTATGAAACCAATATAATATGTTTAATTAAACCACCCATACAAAATCAATAGAGTATTTTCACTTCATCTCTTAAAATTAGAATTGACTCATATTTGTTCTTAAAACAATCTCTTCGCTGGTACAGTACAGAGTATTCCTTTTTGGAATGCAGGCTCTTGTTTTGTATTTTCAATTGTAAAAATGGAATCATTAAACCTAGTATGAGAAATGTTCAACCAAAAATAACAAGGAGCAGATTCTTTTTTCCTTTAAGATTTAACAATTGATGTTTGGGCAAAATTTTTTCACATGGAGTTTAATACTTTTATCTTTAAAAAAATGACTTATCTGCCCTAGTTTCCTTCCTTCTTAAATTCATGTAAACTCTTTGAGGGCTAGGATTGTCTCTACCAACTCTATTATAATCTACTTTTCCAAGCAATTAGGACAGCGTTCTGCACACCATAAACACTCGGTAAATACCATCGATTGATTGTGGTTTATGATATATTTACTAAATAACATATGTGAAGAAGACTGCAGTTACATACACTTTATATACCAAAATGAGACAAGTTACATCTTAAATTATATAGATATAATTAGACTGAGAATTCTACCCCTCCATTTCCAATTCTTAATTTCAAGGTTCATGAATCTTTCAGGGAAAAGTCAAGCATATTTCCCAGTATCCCAAATAGAAAACTTCATTATTCTAATTGAAAACCTCCTAGCTAAAAGTGTTTCCCACACATGGACTACCTATCATCCCTCACTTACTTTGAAACTTGATTGTACCAAGATATTTGATGTTGATAAACAAGAGGCCCAATCTTCTCAAGACTATGTGGAAAATTTCCCCCAAATGGCTTGACTCAAGATGCCCTTAAACAAATTGGATATAAATAGACGGATTTGAAAAACATTAACAGGAATGGGTGTGGCTGTAATTGGGTGTGGGTGAGACCCTTCCCTTTAAGACCATTTGTGTGGCTTTTGAATATTAAAGCAACTTTGAAATCTTCTTTTCAGATCTTCCTTCAACTCTAATTATAATTTTCAAATAAGATATAGTGGCTCACCCATTACACTGGCCGCTGTCTGAAAAACACCCTGGCAATTAACGCCATATGACTAATTCAGACTAGTTGTCGAGGATCAAATAACAGCAAAATATTTCCAGTTGACAGTCTACTATTTTTCAATTGTCCCTCTGTTATATATCTAAGTAAACATTTGTTCCACTTATCATTTCTGAGCAAAGACATGAATCATTTGACGAGGAGAAACCACAATGACAGCTGTTGCTTATTAGAAACAGTCATTTTCGTACCAGGGTCTGCTAAACAGGGTTCTGGAGGAAAGTCGTTTTTGCTTTTCATATGTTTCTGTCTAATAAAAGTAAGGGAAGATCTTTTGGGTGTCTAACACACATCTTGTGGGCTGGGTGTGAAAAATGAGGTGGTGAGGTGGGTGAGATTGGTGGAGAAAACTCAGCATTAGACAAAAGAAAGAAAATAACTTTAACACAGATCTCTGGGTAGGTGTGTCTTTTAAAGTTCTCCCAAATCGCTGCCCAGCCCTAAGACTCTAAAATCAAAATGTCGCCACATTTTGTAAAGGAAGTGGTGAAACTGGAGAGGGGCCAGAGAAGAACAACACAAATGATTAAAGGCATTGAAAAATAGGTTCTGGGAGGAAGATTAAAGAATTTGGGGTTGTTTAAGCCAGGAGAAAGCTAAGGGGATACTTAATAACTGTCTTCATATCTCTGAAGATTTTTTATGAGGAGGAAGCCAAACAGTTGGCTTTCATGCCCACAGAGGACCCAATAGAGCAAAGAGGAACAAATTAGATGGTAAAGGATTAAAGAGAGGAGGAAAGAGAGGTGCAAGGGGGAAAGGAAAATTATGGGAGAAAATGAGAAGAAAGAAAGAATAAATAGGGAGATCAGAGGATTTGTTTTCTGGAATGATTAACTGCTGAGAAGTTGAGTTTGGAGAGAACTCTCATTGACATAAGGAGGTGGTTGAAAAGATGGACTTAGTATGTGCTCATCTCCTGCTGGGAAGAGGAGCAGAATAGAAAGGGAACTAAACAAAGGTAAGATTACACTTGGTTCTAGTTGTCCATGGAATGAAATCAATTAATCACTGAAATTTATTAAGCACTTGGTGCAGAGCACTATATTAAGCACTTGGGGAGTACCAAAGAGTTGAAATACGCATTCCCTGCCCAAAGTGAGCTTACAGTCTAGAAACTGCTCCTCTTACCATATTCCTTTCTTTTCTGGAAGAAGCCACTTGTGGGAATGGATAGGAGTGATAAGTGAATTGAATTCTCCATAATGTACAATTACCTCTCCTGCTCCAACATCCCAAGTTCCATCTCTCCATGGCTCCCAGCTGGGTGGAGATTACTTGACTAGACTGTAAACAAATTGTGGTTAGGGAATGTGACTACCAACTCTGTCATATTGTTCTCACCCAAGTGCTTAATACAGCTCTCTGCACACAGTAATTGCTCAATTCATAAGATTGATTGATTGATTAGGAGGAATTTCAGCTCTCTCCTCCTCCTCCTCCCTTGACCTTGTATCTGGGGTAGACACTATCCTCTAAGCTTACGCTTATCTCACCTTAGAGGACCATGTAAACAAAACTGTCACCATGTATTAAAATATTGTTTGAAATGAGGTAGTTATAGTATCTTGTGAGCATATATTTGGTACAAGGCACTGTACTAGACACTTTGGATGGACAGAATAAAGAGGTCCATAAGGAGCTTACTCTCTAACAGGAAGATGAAATGTAAAAATAAATTTACAGTTAGAGTGGTTAGATACAAACCATTCTCAATAGAGTTAGGTTTTTGGATGATGTCTGTGAATAAGGTTTTTAAGTCTAATTTTCTTCCTACAGTGATGCTGAATTAGATCATTTTTAAAATTTCCTAGCACAGACTTACCCAAGCCACAAAAAACAAGCAGACCTTACTGTGCACAGAACAGAGGAACTCAACTGCTATAGGGTGGCCTAATGGACTAATAAATGGGGAAGCAGCAAGGCCTAGTGGAAAGGACACAGGTTCTAATCCCGTCTCTGCCATTTACCTGCTGTGTGACCTTAGGCAAGTCACTTAAATTCTCTGTGCTCAGTTTCCTCAACTGTAAAATGAAGGTTCAACACCTGTTCTCCCTCCCATTTAGACTGAGCCCCATCAGGACCTGGACTGTGTCAGACCTGATTATTTTTTATCTAGGACCGGGGACTGTGTCAGACCTGATTATTTTTTATCTAGGACCGGGGACTGTGTCAGACCTGATTATTTTTTACCTACCCCAACACTTAGTACAGTGCTTGATGCCTAACAAATAGCATCATTATTTTTATTCAAAGCAGAGCCCTCAAATCTGCCAGATTGGCAGGGTTTGGATGTAAGAAAATAAAAATCTCGGGTTCCATTTTCCCTCCTGCCTTGTCACCAAGTACGAATCTCAGGGTCCTTTTTCCTTGCCCATCACTGGATTCTCTATCCATTGTGCTTTAATGAAATCACATGGAAGAAAATGATGTGCAGGTCTGATTAAGTCTTTCAAGAGGTTACCCAGTCCATTTCCCTGTGCTTACACCATCCAGGGACTAGACTTTTATGCTATGTTGACATCCCTCCTGTACAAAGGAGTTGTTCAGTCTCACTAAATTGATAGTCTGCCCTGGCCTGAAATACACGGAGTCCCAGTATAAGAGGTGGAGTAGCAGAAAAACTACTCGCTCCCTGAGGAGATATGATTCAATGACGCCCCTCTGGGAGTCCTGGGCTCCAATGGATCTTTTAATTGTAACAAGGCATGGAAAATCCACTATGTTTTTCTCCGAGCTCAGAATAGCAGAATCCTTCCACCTTTTGGCAGCTGGAAGAGATGACCCTCCACAAGAGAAGTTATATACCTATTACACCACCTGAGTCTTATCTCGGTTCCTAGTGTCTTCTAAAGTAATGTGTTGCCTTGGTTTGATTTCATTTCTGCTCAGCGTGGGCTCCAAACCTCTTGCTTATTGGCTCTTTATCAACTGTGGTATATCAAACAGGATCAAGGTACTCGCTTGGAACATTACTAAGTTGGCAAATTTCCTACTCATTTGCTTACTTGAAGTAGGTCAGATTGGACCCTAATTTGCTTCCCCGTAATTGCCCTGTTGGATGGGATAATCATCTGGTGCATGTTATCAGAAAATTGTTTGTCGAGTGCATCAGAAGAGGAGCCCACAAGACAGTTATATAAAAGTTTAGCTGGATGGAATAGAGATGGACAATCTGATCTCACCTGAACCAATCAATATATGTTGTAACTGTCAATGGCTCCGTTAGGCTCACAGTGCATTTTCCTGCTGGCCTTTGTCTCCGTTTCCCTGATTTGGAACTGCGTGTCTTTGCCAAGAGCCAAATCCGTAGTCAATCCTCGATTTCCCAGATGGTTTTTAACCCCAGAATCCCTGATAGCCCCAAAATCTGCTTTACTTTTTCGTAATCCTTTCAATCCTTGAATACTCCCAGTATTTTCCCAGAGCAAAGAGAACTTACATGCCTGAAGGCACTCATTCGATTAAGCAATCTTGAACGGCTACATAAGAATTGGCCAGTGCCTTCATCTGGCATTCATACAAAGTACAATTGGTGGTGTTTTGCAAAGGCATTCGTTGGACAGTCTCACCTATTGAAAAATAAATTGTCTCTCACTTCTGAAGGGATGAGCAGTAACTTCAAATAAGAGAGAGACTAGTCCAAACGGAGTATTTCTTGGGAAACTTCTGAGACTGTGGACTATAGCCAGGAGACTTTCTACCTGTCCCAAGTCTCATGAAATGAAGTAGGTGGGTAATTATCTCATTTGGCTGCCTGCATTGCCCAAACACACCAGACAATTGTGTGTATTTCTTTTTATAATGTGCCATGAGTAAAGCTGGCCATTACTAGGAATCTACAATGGGCTCTGTGTGGAATAGAACATACAAAGAGAATGGCTTCTGCTTATATACTAGAAGCTTAGAAGTCATGCTCCTCTGGACAGTAAGTTCCTCCTGTAGGTTGTAAACTACTTTTGGACAGTAAATTTGCCTACCAACTCGGAGGAATATTGTACTCTCTCAAGACCTCGGTACAGTGTTCAGCACACGGTAAGAGCCCAATAAATATGATTGATTGCTATAATGGCCCAGGGTACATATCACATGTACAGTACGTATAATCAAGTCTCTCAATTTTCCAGTTTGTGGATTGTCCATGTCAGATTATTGCTATTGTACTGGTTGTATCTAAATAGTAGTAGAATACTATTACCTAGGTAACACACGGACCAATGAATTACACACTTGTTTTGTCTTGTCTCATGCTGTCGAGTTGTCTCTGACGCACAGGGACTCCATGAAAACATCTCTCCCAGAACACCCCACCTCCATCTGCAATCGTTCTGGTAGTGCATCTATGGAGTTTTCTTGGTAAAAATACAGAAGTGGTTTACCATTGCCTTCTTCCGTGCAGTCAACTTGAGCCTCCACCCTGGCCTCTCTCCCACGTCACTGCCGCCCAGCACAGGTGAGTTTTGGCTGGTGGCTGATTGCCTTCCACTCGCTAGCCACTGCCCAACCTAGGAATGGACTGGGTATGTCTCTGCTTGAATCTGCCTCCCATAGCCGAGACTGGTAGAGTACTGGAAACTCTCCAGCTGCAAACCTGAGTGGGGATAATGGCACATCAACAGACAAGAAAGTAGAAAACTCAATCAAGAAGGCTAGCACAGTCTTCTTTGGGAGACAGACAGACAGAGTGTCAGGGCAGTGAAGCATCAGGCTCCAGACCAAACTCAAGCTTTACAGAGCTGTTGTGTCATCTGGCCTTCTCTAGGGCTGTGAGACCTGGGAAACACGCAACCATCATGTCCGGCACCTTGAGCTACCTTCCTCAATATCAAACGGCAAGACAAGATCACAAGCAATGAAGAACTGGAACACAGTTTCCTATAATTGATGTTACATTCCACCTCAAAACAGCAACACATGGTTGGCAAGGGAAGGATTTTGGGAGAAGAATGAGTGGCAGCAGAATACCCAAACAATAATAACAATAATAATGATAATAATAATAATGATAATTGTGGTGTTTGTTAAGCACTTACTAGGTGCCAGTCACTGTACTAAGCGCTGTGGTGGATACAAGCAAATCAGGTTGGACGCAGTCCCTGTCCCACCTGGTGCTCATAGGCTTCATCCCCATTTTACAGATGAGTTAACTGAAGTAAAGTGACTTGCCCAAGGCCACCCAACAGACAAATGGCAGCGCCCATATTAGAACCCAGGTCCTTCTGACTCCAGGGTCTTTCTCTATCTAGTAGGCCATGCTGTTTCTCTAAACAACTGCCTTAAGGAGAACTGAAACTGGAAAACTTTAAGCAAGAAGGACACAAGAAACATCTAAAGGATGTTAAGCGAAGCTGCAGACAAGTCTGCATCCCATATGAAAACTGGGAGCCTGTTTCCAAGGGCAACCCATCATGGCACAATGCTTATCAAGAATGGAGGGGATCTTTTTGAACAAAGCTTCCCAAGGCACTGGAATCAAGGAAGCAACAGACCCAACAAGCCCAGGGTCTGCACACATCAAAAATAACAACACAAGGGAAAGCCTTTTTGTGTGCCCAGTGCAGCCGGGACTCTGGTCCTGCATTTCAACCACACATACACAGTTATAGGTGAATTTCACTGTCAGAGAGATCTCTCACCAACCATCTTCGACCCTGCGGTACTCATAACCTGCTTCAAAGGCTCCCCACATGTAGGACCACATCCTCCTATCTCCTACATAGATCCTAGAACTGCTTTCCCCTGCTATCCTCTAGGACCTAAGCCTCTGTCCACCTTTTAATAATTGCTGTTGCTTCACATTTGTCCTCAACACTGCTTCTTTCAATTAGCAAAACTTCTGAACTGACTTCAAATCAATTTGCAGATTCTGCTCAAATCACTTTGTAAAGTTAGTTTCAAATTGTATTTGGTTCTGGTTTCTGTTTGCCTTTGTTTCTCCTCAAAGTGGAGTGGATGGGGAGGCAATTTGAGTAAAGTAAGAGTTCTCGTTTCACGTCCTCAGTCTGGAAAGGCTTCCTGCAGGAGAGGTGATTTGAGGAAACTCCTGAAGGAGGGAAAGAGGAGGCTTGATACAACAAAAACTGAAAGGTAGTCCAGGCATACCAGCCAAAAGAGAGAAGAGGTGAATATGGAGTGAGAGAATGTGACAAAAGGTTTTCTGAGGAGAGGTTTACCTGAGTAGCATGAAGGAAGTTGGTTACAGAGATAAATTACAGGGACGACTGGCAAAAAGCCTGAAATCTCAAACTTCCGAGCTGCTGGATAACCTTCAACAAGTTTCTTACCCCTCAGGGAGTTTTCCCAGATGGACAAAAGAAAGTAATAATGTCCACCTCAGAGAAACACCGTGAAGATGATACGTGTAATTCACTCTGAGGTCACCAAAAGAAGGGACTATGGAAATTTCAAGGTTCCATTATCAAAGGAAACAAAGAAAAGTGTTTCACCCCCACTCCCTACCCCTCAGCCCCCGCTTATAGCTCTAACACAAAGTGCCATTTCTTCCAAGCACAGCTTATGTATGTATGTCAGAAACAGACAAGTCAATCTCTGTGACTTGTTGGCTGGCTCTTCCCGTGTTCCCGTGTTATATTCCAAATGATCATGAAATCTAAGGACAAGAAAAACTACTCAGCATGACTTTATGAATCTGGTTATCTTCAAAGGTAATACCTCTTCTCTCTCTGAAGTTGCTTAAGGATGGTTGTAGAATCCTTCCACAGAATTATCTTCTGGTATTTCCACTGCAGTGCTCCCGATGCATTGTATTAGATTTCCATTTCAGTGCAGCTGATTTCATTATCAGTGTATTGGAAAGTGGTGATTATAATCTTAAGTGAATTTGTCCATAGTGTATGTGAGAATTGTAGGTGCCTGTGTAGATAGAGCCACCAGGACTAGAAATTCAAAGATACCCCATTTCCTATGAGAGTTTCTTAGAATCCATTTCCAAGAACACTTCAGTCTGATGTTTCAGCCTGGAACAGTCCCAGAGAGAATTTGAGCACAATTTTTCTTCAAGTGGACAAGATTCTCTGGACATTTCATCTACTATGGCATATTTATGCAAAAATGGTAACTATTTGACATATATTGAAGAAGTGGAGGTACATAGAGATGTCAATTCACAAGATGGTTTAAAAATCATTTTCGCCCCATGTTTACATGTAACAGAAGATCCTTCAATAGCAAAACAACTTGTGTTGTTCTTCCAGATCAAAAGCTTAAGAGTCTATAGAAAACAAATTAGAAATGCATTATTCTCAATGAAAAAGTCTCAGGGAGAGTTATAATTTTATTTTTTTAGTTTGTAGAATAACATAAATCAAAAGAAGCAATAGTCTACCTTGTGTTTTGACTACTTTGACCCTCTTCAACCTCTGCCAATTTTTATCTCATTTTTGTTTAACTTTGTACATCAGAGTTTAATTTGAAAGCTGGTCCAGAAGACAGTGATGTATAGGTTACATCAAGTATAGCTTAAATTACCCTCTCCCCAGTGATTTGAGGCTGAGGGGAGGGTCCGACTTCTGCAGCAGGGCGGGAAAGAGAAATGGTCCGAACTTGCCCTCTGAACCTGACCACCCTCTGCTACAGAAACATTTATGCCTAAGCATCATTTATTGATTTTACTATATTTTAGGATCTCTTAAAACTGTTGGCAAAGTTTACCCAGCAGTCATGCTTTACTCGTGCTTTCAGACTCATAAATACAAGTTTAAAATAAGACCCTGGGGTCGTGGGTGACACAGTTTCAGAAACCTGAAAAGGGATTCACTGATTTTTTTTTTTCACTTCTTTGAATTCACCTTCTCCTTGAATCTGGCCTGATTGCTTTAAACATGAAAGTTGCTTTTGAAGAAGACAGCTTTGCTCATTGGTGGTGGTGTTTGTTTCAGTTGTAAGGGCCTGGCACCGGGCAGAGATTTAATTGCAATATCTGCTGTTATTTCTGCCAGCCTTCCAAAGCCAAGCCCCGACCCAAGCAATCTTTTGAACCCGACGATGCCATGGAAAATTCACACCACTTCAGCGCTCTGAAATGGCTCTGCCCCATTACATACCGCACTCCTCTGCACGGGGTTTTTATGTAGCAGAATAAAAACCACAGCAAGAGCTCTGCACCCAACCACAAAATGGGTTCCACACCTGGGTCTCCTAAGAGTGGAAGTTTCAGAGTTGTGTTATCACATGACCTCCTGACCCGAGAGAGCAGCCCTGACCCTGCTCACATACAGAAGTCTATTGCTATGACTCCCCTGAGAGCTAAAACCAGCTGCAAACTGCTGCAATGATTAACCCTTATGTGTTGTAGATGTAACATCAAGTCATGGTAATAAAGCTTTCACTGCATAACAGATCTCTTGCTTTGTAAATTGTTGCTCTTATCAGCTGCTCTCTAGGATGTTATCCTTTTGCTGTGAAGCATGACTGCCGTGTTTGTTGTTTGCTGGAAATGCTACTAGATCTATAAAGTGCCTAAGACCCATTCGGTGTCTCAGAGGGATAATGGAGTGAACCCTTCCTGCCTCTAACAGAACATTAAGAAATACTGGATGCGTCAAACTGGTAATATTCAAAATAATATTACATTAAATTGATGTTAAACCACAAACTAAAATACATTCTTCCCACGGATTGAAAGATGTGACTCTCTGAAAAGAATTGCAGGGGGTGGGGGTGAGTGGGGGACGAATACATATTTGAGTCTTTTTCTGAAGGACCAACTTGTTTAAATGGAATGGAGATTGATTGAACTAACCAACCCGTTTCGGTTAACGGCAAATGAGCTGCCCCTTGAAAATACAGCAGGCTGATGTAAGCCATTCTCTGTCAGGCAGGTGAAAAAGCCCAACAATGCTACAACTTTTTTGGTTTGTCTTTTTAATGTTTATTTGTTTTTGCAAGATCTGGACCAAGCCTGTGTCCTTTCTTGCCCTCGGCCCTCAATTCAGTTCCCTGAAGTCCCTTCTAAGGCCCAGGCCAAAAGCCGAAGGGGGGGAGGGGATGACATCGGAAGCTAACTCAAGACGGCTTCATTCTCCTCGTAAAACACAGAGAGTGGAAGCTCTCTGCCCTCATTCTGATTTGATATGGGTTTGCAGCTCCATTTCTTTGACCTATTCCTCCTTCTCTCCCTCTTCATCATCATCATCATTATTAGTGGCAATTAAATCTCCATCTGTGGTGGGTCTGCGGTGTTTTCACTGGGTGCTGGACATTACACATAAAACATGTAATCCCTGTTCTCTAGGCAGAGCTAGATTAGAGCACTGGTGAAGCCCAGACAGTGAAGCTGGATGGACAAATTCATCCTCTGCCACTGCAACTAGAAGACACACATACACACACACACACACAAACATAGACCCTGTCTCCAGACACTTGCTCCCTTCCTGACAGAGCCAGTGGCCAATATCCAAGCAAGGAACAGGGAGCCTAGGGAATGCCTAGGAATGGCTGATAGGCTGGAGACATCCCTCGGCATCAGTGTCTAAATTTATATTTGAAAATAGATGACACTGAGGTAGAAATATATTGAAAGGAAGCTATACACTACCCCATAGATGACGCAGTGTAATGAGTACCCAAAGCAAGTATAGAATATCTAAGAAATGAACATTTGCATTTCAAAAAAACTTCTGCAGTTGTGGTTTCTGAGCTGAGACATGTGAGTTGGTTATTGAGAAGGGCTAGGATCTTCAGGGATGACTTCTTGGAGAAGGGGATTTAGTAATAGTAGCGGGCATGGATTCCAGGCTCAGCTCTGCCATTTGTCTGCTCTGTGAACTTGGGCAAGTCACTTTACTTATCTAGACCTCAGTTACCCCATCTGTAAAATGGGGATTGAGACTGTGAGCTCCACATGGGACAGGGACTCTGTCCAATCCAATTGGCTGTATCCACCTCAGTGCTTAGTTCAGTGCCTGGCACATAGTTAAGTGCTTAACAAATACCATAATTATTATTAGTAATAGTACTTATCAAATGCTAACTGTGGGGAGGGCACTGGACTAAAAACACCAGGAAAGAATAAAACAGTGGGAATTCGACGCTGTCTCTAGAGGGGCTTGCGGTCTTTGAATAAAGGTGTTGGGGGAAGGCAGACACATAGGGAATAGTGAAACAGCAAAACAGCAATAAACAGCTGTTTATTAAAACAGCAAAAAGGGCCAGGTTAAATACACAATACACAAAATAAAAACAACAGTCAGTAGGGAACTATGGCTGGAAGAGCAGAATTTCTAATTCCTTGTGATTCAGTGTCAACGGCTTATCAAAAGCCAAAACAATGGCTACTACTGCCAGAAGTCTTCCCTTTGATTTAAGGAGCCCTCATGCTGCAGTTGCTGATTTCGTTCCCCTCGGTTGGTGGAAAGCAGGATGAAATGGGGTCTCTCTGATGGTGCTCACAGAAGCTCAGAGAAGATCCCAGCTCTGCCACTTGTCAGCTGTGTGACTGCGGGCAAGTCACTTAACTTCTCTGGGCCTCAGTTACCTCATCTGTAAAATGGGGATGAAGACTGTGAGCCTCATGTAGGACAATCTGATCACCCTGTACCTACCCCAGTGCTTAGAACAGTGCTCTGCATATAATAAGCACTTAAATACCAACATTATTATTATTATTATTATTGTGACAAGTCCAAGGTCAGGCAGCAGACAAGTAACTGAGTCAGGATGTAGAACCCAAGTCCTTTTGACTCCCAGGCCCATGCTATTTCCACTGGGTCATGGTAGTTCTCATGTTGGATCTTGGGGAGGTGGCCAGGCTGGTGCACAGAACATGCTGGGAGCAGGCAGAGAGCCCCTCAGTCGTGGTGGAAGGGATTGACCGGAAATGGGGAGACAAAGCTAAAATTACCAGATGTCTCACTCAGATGTTTAGTCCTCTTGGAAAAGAGATAGTTCAGTGAATGTGAAGTCAGAAGGTTTTTCCAAGGTTAGGGAAGGGCAGACTTCAAGGAGCAGATTTAGGGATATAAACTTCAGGCAAAGGGAGCTCTTCGGGAAAGTTTCCTTAGGAGAACCACCACGAGAAACAATTAAAGGTACTTGAATACCTAGACCTTTTTTCCCTTTCATTGGATGGATCTCTTTCAAGTTCTTACTGCCCAAGATCACCCCTGACACTTTGAATAAATGCTTCGGTTGGTAAGACTGAAGTCTAATGAATGTAATGAAAGCATACCTACATTACAACCGAAGAACACTGAAGGCCTGTCCCAGACTACAAGACGGTTAAATGCCTTAATAAGAACTAGAGTCAGCAGAGAATAAAAATCCCATCCTCTTGATTTGAACTGAAACTACGGTTTCAAAACTTTTCCAGAGCTGTGTTAGCGGGGATAACACAACTCATCTCTCCATCGCAATCAATAGTGGAAAGTTTAGAACTATCTGATGGGAGAAATTTACATAAGAGACCACAGCTAAGAATTCACTGGGCTATAACTGCAGTCAGAGATCATCCAGAGGGCTATATTATGAAAGGAGGGATCTATAATGAGGTTGTGGGATTGCTCTGAGTTGCAGGTTTCACAAAAGTTGATAGGTTGTGGTAGCTGCGGGATATGATGGTGTTGGCACTGAAGAACTCCGTCATGAGACTTCCACAATCTGTACCAAGGAATTGATTATGTTGCTGGTGGTTCACACAGTCCTATTTTGCACTGGTGGAGAATATATGAGTTGGTAATCAGGGACACAGCACATTGCAAAGTGCACACCAAGATTTTTGACACACAGGATCAATTATAGTTTGTGTCTAAGCATAGTGGTGATGCTGTGCCTTGGGGGTCATGACCCAGAAGACGGTTGCCTTGGCAGCCTTGGGGGTTCTTTGTTTCCCATGTTAGTCAGCTAGTTTCAGGAATCCTGCTGGGTTTATTCATTCTGTGGAATGTCCTAGGTAGTTCTTTGGTCAGAAACCTTCCACACTGATGTCTGACCCTAACCAAGTAGAACTAGGACTAGGCCTGGGACTCCTGATTCTCACAACTGTGCTCTTTCCCCAGGACAAACAAGAGAGTCGTCTTTCAAGACTCCCTCCCGTTCTTCAAGATTCTCGACAAAACAGAGAGGTTCTGGAGAGCACCCAAGAAGCCATTTTTAACGTATGTGAAATATGTCTGGTGGTGTGAAGTGTATTTGGTGAAGGGGTGATGTGAACCATGGCATAAAGGAAGGAAGAGGTTAGAGGAGCCCTTTGGAGTGGGAGGAGGGCACTGGAAGAAAAGGATTATGAATCAAAATCTCATAACCTTCAGCTCTACCTTCACTTGTATTGGGCAGATGTGAAAGAATTCCAATTTAATTTTCTTAAACCTAAGAAGAGGGTAGCCTGGTAATTTCTTTTTTTTTTTATGGTATTTGTTATGCGCTTGCTATGTGCCAGGCACTGTTCTAAATTAGACTCAGTCCCTGTCCCACAAGGGGCTCACAGTCTTAATATTTTTCCATATAGATGGTTGAAAGACACAACAATAAGAATGAGCCCTTTGAGAACTTACTGAGCACTTATTATGTGCAGAGCATTGTACTAAGTGCTTGAGAGAGTAGCATGGTCTGGTGGTTAGAGCACAGGCCTGGAAGTCAGAAGGACCTGAGTTCTAATCCCGTCTCCAGCACTTTGCTGTGTGACCTTGGGTAAGTCACTCGATTTTTTTTGTCCCTCAGTTACCTCATCTGTAAAATGGGGATTAAGACTGTGAGCCCCATGTGGGACTTGGACTATGTCCAATCTTAGTAACTTGTATCTGCCCCAGTCTTAGTACAGTGCCTGCCATATAGTAAGTGCTTAAAAATATCATTAAAAAAAGTACAGTACAACTGAGATGGTAGTCACATTCTGCACCGACAAGGAGTTTACAGTCTATGGGAATGGCACTTATTAAGCAATTTCACAGTGCTAAACACTGGGTAGATAGAAGATAATTTAGACCGAACCAAAAAATTTCTCTCTTTTTCATGTTGTTTTTTTTCTGTTGCCTCATAAGGGAGTAAGCTTTATAAGGGAGTAGGTCTAGAGTCACTGTGCTGAGTACTGGTATTGATCTACTTCTGGGTTCCACTTCATTCCTTCAAGCACATTTATTGAATGCTTCCTGTGTTCAGAGCACTCTAAGCCCTTGGGAGAGTACAATGCAACATTAAACAGACATATTCCCTGCCCACAATAGTCTTAGAGTCTGGAGTGGAGGGGAACAGACATTAATATAAATAAATAAACTACAGATTACACATATGTACATAAGTGCTGTGGGGATGGGAGAGGAGAAGAACAAAGGGAACAAGTCAGGGCAACGCAGAAGGGAGTGGGAGAAGAGGAAAGGGGGCTTAGTCAGAGAGGGTCTCTTGAAGGAGATAGATGTGCCTTCAAAAAGTCTTTGAAGCGGGGGGAGAGTAATTGTCTGTTGGATATGGGGGGCGGAGTTCAGGACAGCGGCAGGACTTGGGTGAGGGGTCAGTGGTGAGATAGTCAAGATTGAGGCACAGTGAGAACCTTAGTATTAGGGGAGTGAAGTGTGAGGACTGGGTTGTAGTAGTAGAGTAGTGAGGCAAGATAGGAGGAGGATGCAAGGTGATTGAGTGCTTTAAAGCCAATCGTAAGGAGTTTCTGTATGCTACGGAGGTGGATGGGTAACCACTGGAGTTTTTTGAGGAGTGAGGTGACATGTCCTGAACTTTTTTTTAGAAAAATGATCCGGGAAGCAGAGTGACACATGTACTGGAGTGGGGAGAGACAGGAGATTGCGAGGTCAGCAAGGAAGTTGATGCAGTAATCCGGGAAGGGTAGGATGAGCAATTGTATTAATGTGGAAGCAGCTTGGATGGAGAGGAAAGGGCAGATTTTAGTGACGTTGTGAAGGTGAGACCAACAGGATTTAGTGATGGACTGAATATGTGGATTAAATGAGAGGGAGGAGTCAAGGATAATGCCAAGGCTTGTGAGACAAGAAAGATGGTGGTGTCAACAGTCAGGGGAAGGACAAAGTTTGGGTGGGAAGACATTCCGTTTTGGATATGTTAAGCTTGAGAAGATGGGAGGACATCCACTATATGCAGAACACTGTACTAAGCACTTGGGAGAGTATAACAATATAATCACACATTCCCTGCCCACAGCGATCTTACAGTCTAGAACCCACCTTGCTCCAGAGCCATCCACAATACCCTCTCATGATCCCTCTGGATACGGGCACCTTTCTACACCTTGAGGACTCAGTACCAAGAGCCGATGCAGAGGGAAGCTGAGAGATGAAAATGAAAAATACTGGTTATAAAGGTGCCAGGCACTTTATCCGTACCAGAGAGGAGGTAAGACTGGCTGAAACCTGGTCTGTTTTCTATAAAACTGGACTACTGGTCTTATTATTTGAAATCCTGGCCAGAAAACCAGGCAAGCCAAGGATGAAATGCCTTGCCTTATTTCATTTTCTAGAAGCAGGGTGCAGACTTCTGGGTTTAGAAGGAAAAAAGCAGGCAGTGTAGCTGATCACAGATTGCAGGACTTTCAGCAGTCACCCTCCAACTGGCTCCATGTCACCTCGCACCTCCTGGTTACTCTTCAAAGAAAGCACTTGAAAGGAATTACCAGGCAGGTTGCTCCTCTTTAAGATGAAAAAGAAAACAAAAAAAGCCCTCAAAGCCCTGGGGTCCATTCTGGCTTTGTGAAGATGCCAGAAAGGGAAGTTACTTCATTCTTTTCTTCCATGTAGTGATATGTGAAATGGTAGTGTAGACACCCCCCAAAGCCCTGACCCTTTAGCTCACATAGCAACTAAGAGCTTTAATTACTAAAACGGAGGCCTAATACAACTGGCTTCTGGCAGATGTATTAGTCCCCATTTCTTCTAAACTAGTAAATCCGCTTCCAAAATCAATATGCAGACCCCTGCAGGATGCGTTAAACAATCCAAGGCATGTAGTCGCTATTCACTCCAACAATGAAAAGAGGTCTAGATTGCAGCAGGACAATGGATCTGTCTGCCCTGAGAAGCAGCGTGGCATAGTGGAAAGAGCACGGGTCTGGAAGTCAGAGTCAGTCGGTCATATTTACTGAGCACTTACTGTGCGCAGAGCTCTGTACTAAGTGCTTGGGAGAGTATAACAATATTCATTCATTCAGTAGTATTTATTGAGTGCTTACTATGTGCAGAACACTGTACTAAGCACTTGGAATGTACAATTTGGCAACAGATAGAGACAATCCCTGCCCATTGATGGGCTCACAGTCTAATCTATGTCTAGTCTATGTACAGTGCTATGTACATAGTCTATGTCTAGTCTATGTACAGTCTAGTCTATGTACAGTGCTCTGCACATAGTAAGCGCTCAATAAATACTATTGAATGAATGAATGAATAATCGGGGGAGACAGATGGACAAAAACAAGACAGCTTAATCGCAATAAATAGAATCAAAGGGATGTACACCTCATTAACAAAATAAATAGGGTAATAAAAATATATACAAATGAGCACAGTGCTGAGGGGAGGGGAAGGGAGAGGGGGAGGAGCAGAGGAAAATGGGGGAAAGAGAGCTTAGCTGAGGGGAGGTGAGGAGGGGGCAGAAAGGGCGCAGAGGGAGCAGAGGGAAAGGGGGAAGCTCAGTCTGGGAAGGCCTCTTGGAGGAGGTGAGCTCTCAGTAGGGCTACATAACAGATACGTTCCCTACCTATAATGAGCAGAGGACCTGGGTTCTAACTCTGACCCTTCCTTATTCTGGGACCTTGGACAAGTCACAACTTCTCTGTGCCTCAGTTTCCTCATGTTTAAAATAAGGAGTTAATACCTGGTCTCCCTCCTTAAACTGTGAGCCCCATACAGGACAGGGAATGTGTCAGACCTGATTATCTCATAGAGTGCTTAGCACCTAGTAAGTGCTTAACAAATACCATAATTATTATTATTATGCAATTATTCAATCATGCAAATCACTATACTAAGAACTGTACAAAGCGGTTGGGGGAGTACATTATAACAGTAAACAGACATATTCCCTGTCCCCAACAAGCTTGCTCACTAAGAGATTTTAGGATATGCTCATGTCCCTCCAAAAGCAAAATTAACCATGAATAGCCCTCTGAAGTACATCTTATACAGCAGGAGGGATCCTTATGGGCTGTGAACATACCTACCAATTCTGTTGTATCATATTCTCCCAAGTGCTTAGTAATAATAATAATAGTAATAATAATAATGGCATTTGTTATGTGCTTACTACGTGCCAGGCACTCTATTAAGTGCTGGGGTGGATTCAAGCAAATCGAGCTGGACACAGACCCATATCCCATGTGGGACTCACAGTCTCATTTTCCATTTTGCAAATGAGGTAACTGAGGCACAGAAAAATGAAGTGACTTGCCCAAAGTCACACAGCAGACTAATGGTAGTGTCAGGATTAGAACCCATAACTTTCTGACTCCCAGGCTCCTTGCTCTTTCCACTGGGCCACGCTGCTTCTCTACAGTGCTCTGCATACAGTAAGTGCTCAGTAAATATTACAGATGGATGATGTAGAGAAGGGAAATGTGTGGGCAAGCTGGAGAAGAACAGAGTGTGAGGAGCAGGGTGGGAAAAGGAGCAGAAAATGAAGGGTGTGAGACCCCTACTGGCCTGGGATCTGGAAGTGGAGGGAAAAGCTGCCCAGTGGAGCAGAGTCAGGGGTTCCGGGGCTTGAAAGTGGCTCGGGGAACTCTGCGCTGGTGGAGGTTCTGCAGTTTGGGGGCAGGGGGCCAGGACAAGGCTGCTCCTGCAGGCCAAGCTTGCAGACCCACTGCAACAGCAACCGCCAAGCCTTGAACCCAAGCTCCTGCTCACCTAGAGCCAGAGTGACTGCCCTCCGTCACTACCACTTGAGCGGGCACATAAAGCCGCTCTAACACACCTGGTCATTCTGAGCTGAGCCACCACTGTCACTCGACTGGATGCTGGGACAGCAGAAATCAGTGGCAGTGGCAACAGAGGAAAAGACCTTGTCGCCAGTGGATAGAGCACAGACCAGGGAGTCAGAAGGACCTGGGTCCTAATACCGGCTGTACCGCTGGTCTGCTGGGGTCACCTTGGGCAAGTCACTTCATTTCTCTGTGCCTCGGTTACCTCATCTGTAAAATGGGGATTAAGACTCTGAGCCCCATGTGGGACAGGGACTGTATCCAACCTGACAAAGTTGTATCTACCCCAGCGCTTAATACAGTGCCTGACACATAGTGAGCGCTTAAGAAATGTCATAAAAAAACTCACTCTCATTCTTTCCCCTTCTATTTTCCCCCTTCTGTCTATACTTCTCCCTCATTTTCCTTTCCCTCTCCCTCCTTCTTCTTTACCCCTCTCCCTTCTTGGCCTTTCTCACATTTCTGGCCCTTCCCATTTCTATTGAGAAGCAGCATGGCTCAATGGAAAGAGGCGGGGCTTGGGAGTCAGAGGTCAAGGGTTTGAATTCCAGCTCTGCCACTTGTCAGCTGTGTGACTGTGGGCAAGTCACTTCACTTCTCTGTGCCTCAATGACCTCATTGAGGGGATGAAGACTGTGAGCCTCACGAGGGACAGCCTCATTACCCTTTATCTACCCCAGTGCTTAGAACAGTGCTCTGCACTTAGTAAGCACTTAACAAATACCAACATTATTATTGTCCGCCCCTACTTTTAGGCCTCAATTCATTTTGCTTCAAGGTGAGCAGAATTCAAACTGAACCGTGTCAATAAATAGTTCATCCTCATTTATTTTTTCATGGGGGCCCCAATTTTACAGTCCTTAGGTAGGAAATAATTCTATTACTCCCTTTATCAATCAACAATATTTATTGAGTACTTTCATTCATTCATTCAATAACATTTACTGAGCACTTACTATGTGCAGAGCACTGTACTAAGTGCTTGGAATGTACAGTTCTGCAACAGATAGAGACAATCCCCGCCCAGTGACGGGCTCTCAGTCTAAACAAGGGAGAGCACTGTATTAAGCACTTGGGAAACTATAAGAGTGTCTCCTTCCCTCAAAGCATAGCTTATGATAAATATTGAAGGGGATGGACAGATGCTAATACAAATCACAGATAGTAGGAAGTAATGGAGTGTAAAGATATATGCATAAGTGCCACAGATGTGTGTAAGTACCCAAGTGAATCCACACTTGGAGGGATATAAAGTGGGGAGATGAGATCAAGGAAGGCCTCCTGGAGGAGATGTGATTTCAGAAGGGTTTTGAAGATGGGAAGAGCAGTGGTCGGTTGTAGGTGAAATGAGAGGGAATTCCAAGCCGGGATAGAATGTGAGCAAGAGATTAGTGGCAGGATAGGCCAGCAGAATGCACGATGCGTAGATCTGAGGGGAAAGTTGGGGGGTAGTGGGAGAAGAGCACATCTAAGTAGAAGGGGCGGAATTGATTGAGTGCCTTAAAGCAACAGTCAGGGCTTCTGATGCAAACAGGAAGAAGCAACCTTTTGAGGAGCATAAAGACCTGAGCAGAATTATGTATCTCCACTCTATTGGGAACGTCTACCAAATCTGTTACATAGTACACTCCCAAGCACTTAATATAAGATTCTGCCCATAGTAAGAGCACAATAAATATGATTGATTGATAAAGGGGGTAATAGGATTTTTTTCCTACCCAAGGACAGTAAAATTGGGGTACCCACAAGCCAAAAAAGGAAAAAATGATTGACTGATGTATCTGGGCAGCAGAGTGAAGTGTGGGCAGAAGGGTAGGGAGTCAGCAAAGAGGTTGACTTAAAAGCCTTGGGGACAGGACACAAACCCATGAAGGAGTTTAATTTAAAGAGAGAGAATGAATTTCTCCAGAAAAGAATGATCAAAATTCAGTGTGCTCCCATTACTTGCACAGACATACTTTCCTGCAGGCTCTACACATTAATGAAAAGGGGGTTTTCCTCATGGAGAGGGAGGGTAAGAGGAAGGGAGGGAGGGAAGTAAGGAAGGAGGACAAAGAACAGTGTGAGATGAAGTTTATTTTGAAAATAATTTGTTCATTTAAATATTACACTTGGAAAACATTAGAATTGAAGACCTGGGCCTTAGTTATAATGGTTTAAAAAAATCAAGGAAATAATAGGCCATAAGAAAAAAAAGATTTGCATCTTTAAAATACGTGCATTTCACCCTCAGAGCTGGATTATCTTTAAAGGCACTCTGAAAACACCTTTTTCTTGCTTTCTTTATAAGGCATCGTTTTTCTAACTCTCTATGGGGATCAGCTAATAAATGAGGAATTCTATCTCTGGGGACAATTCTGGTTAGAAAACTGTTTTATTAAAAAATTATATATATGCAACAGAATGCTGAGCAATATAATTAGCTTCTTCCTTTAGGTTCATCTTAAAGGGTATATGACCATATTCTAATTAAACATAGTCTCAAGATGTTTGAAATATGAGAGTCCTATAGAAATGAAGATAAAAATGAAATAATCCTAGGAATCGAGGATAGAAATAATCAGATAACAGCTTATCTTGCTTAGGTCAACGCCCTGTCGAACATCCTTTTGGGATGATATTTAGGTTGATGCACTCATAATTTTAAATGTTGCCAGTTTCAGTTTCACCCCATCCTCAGCCCCACAGCTCTTATGTACATAACTGTAATTTATTTGTTTATATTAATGTCCCCCCTGAGACTGTAAGCTTGATGCTGGCAGGGAATGAGACTAGCAACTCTGTCGTACTCGGTCAAGTACTTAGGACGGTGATCTGCAGACAGCTAGCATTCAGTAAAAGCCATTAATTGATTGATTTTAGGTTTTCTCCACTTCTTTGGGAAATGAATCCGCTTTCTCAAGAATTGACCCAACCCTCAGCCCGACTTTGCCTTTTCTTTATTTAGATCTCGAATTCATCCCCAGCTTAAGGTAGCCATACAGAGCTGTATGTTGTTTTGTATACTCAGGGCTGGACCTTACTGACCAGATTTCAAAAACTAATCTGTCACATAAACACGGATGCACACACACACACGATTCACAGAGGCTCATGAAAGCAGATAGGTTATGCCTTCTTACTGAAAATGTCAGGCATTTTAATAAAAATAAATCTCCTGATTAGTTTATAGATTTGTATATTTGGACCAAAAAGACCCCCAAAAACTATCATCAGTTCAGTCACCAGAAATGCAGAGTTGCTCGAAATCTGATAGAAAGTAAGACACTGATTCTCTCTTGAGCCTTCTGTGTTGTAGGCACTCCAATACCAGATTTGGCTCATCTGATGCTTATTCAAGCAAATAGATCATTTTTTCAACAGTGGGTAATTTGTGTTCGCAGCCAGTGGCTTCGGTGACTCCATTTTTCCAGGTAGACAGTGAAAACAACAGAACCCAAAATTGACTATGCCTTGACCTACAACTTTTTGTCAGTGAAGTTCTGGGTTTCTGAATAATAATAATTGTGTTTTTTCTTAAGCACCTACTAGTGCCAAGCACTGTGCTAAGCACTGGGGTAGATACAAGATAATAAGGTGGGTCAAAGTCCCTGTCCACAGTTAGGCTCACAGTCTCAGGAAGTGCAAGTATTGAATCCTAATTCTACAGATAAAGAAACTGGGGCAGAGAGAAGTTAAGTGACTTGCCCGATGTCATGCAGCAAACAAGCAGAGGAACTAGATTCCTCTGATTCCCCTAGGCCATCAGACAGAGATGGGTTTTGACTCTTGGCTCTTCATCTTTATCTGATTTAATCCTATAATATAACCTTAACAATATTTTTTTAAGTTCCTTTAAAGAATCCAGGGTTCAGATGGAACACTGCCTGATAGCTGAACAATTATGGGGCAGATGCATCCTCTGAACAAAATGACCTTTTCATCAAGTTACAAAACAGTAAAGGTTAGAGAATGTTTGAAAGGAAGTTAATACTTTTAAAACATTAGAAAAATTGCCATTCTTTCAAGACCTCACCAAAAACTGGAGGAAACTGTAGGATGACATTTAGGTATGTACATTCATAATTTAAAATGATTTATATTGTGAAGTGTTATGAAATATTTGCATTGTCGGGCTAATTCAAAACTATGAATGAACTTCCTTTGGAGATGAAATTAGGTTTGATAGGCTTAGACGCCTTCCGAAAGAAACCTGTTCTAAAACTGGTTTAATTGCAATTTTGAAGTCATATTTCTTCCTCTCTGGTGTGTATAGATGACATGAGCCTAAAGAGAGCAAATCAATGATGGTGTCAGATTTTCTTCCTCACTATTTTACGTGTAACTTGGATAGTGTAAGCTCCAGTCACGAGTCACAGAGAAAATAGACATATTAGTCTTGCTTTGTCATCATGCTTCTCCCCTTAATGAGCAAACAGACAGAAGTTTTGCAAATGCTCGACCTCCTTAGCAAGTTAAATGACCAAAACCTTTTCACACTTTCTTCTCTGACTCTCCCCACTAAATCATTCACAGCTCTTCCCACCTAACTCCGTGATTCCAAAATAAATAGCACCAATATTATTTGTGGAACCGTCACCCTCATCATCAAAATTTATTGAGCACCTTATGCTGAACACTGTACTAGCTCTGAAATTAAGATACAGTCCATCAGCCTCATCATCATTTTAAATTAATGTTATTTCAGGCTTTAGTGAATTATCTTAAGGCAATCAATTTCATATATTGAGTACCAAGTTATGCTGAGCACTGTCTAGAATTTACACACTAGCATTGAGCTTGCATGGGGGGGACACCTGACAGAGTTGAAAAAAATTGACCTCTTGAATGGAAGCTCATCCTTTAGACTAAATTCACTGTGTGCAGGGAACATGTCTTCCAATTCTGTTGCATTCTCCCCAATGATTAGTTCAGTGCTCTGCATACAGTAAGTGCTCAATAAGTACTATTAACTGATTGATTGAGTCCCCCCAGTCTTTTATCATTACTAAGAGGGCCTGATGAAAGGAGCTAATGAAAGGAGACTAGTGATTTTTGTAGCAATTTGGCACAGAGGACTGAAAAATGCCGGGATGAGCTTGCGGAGAGAAGATGGGATTGTCAAAGGATGGCTTCTGATTGAGCCGTGGTAATAGTCAACTGAAACTGAGATAGTCTTTATCGATCAGGGGAATCTTATGGGGTCAAGATCTCTGAGGTGGACTCAAGAGTCAGACCAGATAGACTGTAAACTCTAGACGTAGACTGTAAGCTCAGTGTGGTTAGGAAATGGTCTACTAACTGTTGCACTGTACTCTCCTTAGTGCATAGTCCAGTGTTCTTTCTGTAGTAAGCAATCAAATACCATTAATGATGATGATAAGTTAGTCTGTTCTGCATGGCTTGATCATCATTAACGTTAAAATGATATTTAGCACGAGTCAGATGTGAGTTCAGTTTAGTTCAACTCTGTTATATTGTACTCTCCCTAGTGCTTAGTATGGTGCTTTGCAACAGTAAGCTCTCAATAAATACAGGTGATTGATCGATCGATTGATTCATTCATTCAGTTGTATTTATTGAGCGATTTCTGTGTGCAGACCAGTGTACTAAATGCTTGGAAGAGTACAGTACAATAATAAACAGACACATTCCCTGCCCACAATGAACTTACAGTCTAGAGGGGGAGACAGATATTAATATAAATAAATAAATTACAGATCTATAAATATATATATATATATGTGTGTGTGTATGTGCTGTGGGGCTTGCCAAGGGGATGGAGGGTGAACAAAGGGAACAAGTCAAGGCCACGCAGAGAAAAGGGGCATTAGTCAGGGAAGGTCTCTTGGAGGAGATGTCTTCAGTAAGGCTTTGAAAGGGGGGAGAGTCAAGTCTGTCGGATTTGAGGAGGGAGGGCATTCCAGGCCAGAGGATGGAAGTGTGTGAGGGGTCAGCGGTGAGATGGACTAGATCTAGGCACAGTGAGAACATTAGCATTTGAGGAGCAAAGTGTGGGCTGGGTTGTAGTAGGAGAGTAATGAAGTGAGGTAGGAAGGGGCAAGGTGACTAAATGCTTTGAAGCCAGTAGTGAAGAGATTTTGTTTGATTGATTGATTGATTGATTCAGTGCTTTGAACAGAACTGAGCATTTACTTTTGAAAAATTATCTCCACAAGACACATTTGATTTGTGAACATGACCAATCCTGGCCTTTTAAATGCCAAAATCTAAGGAAATCTGGCCCACACACTGTTAAACAAACCTTCCAACCACCACCATACAACATCTTAACATTGATTTCAGTCTTATGGTTTTGTTTTGGCAGTCAGCCTTCCAGTTTCTAATTTCCATTTTCCTTACTCTGGGCATCATGGAGAAAGGGAATTAAGAAATGATTTATTTATCTTCATGTCTGTCTCCCCATCTAGACCTTAAGCTCATTGTGGACAGGGGAAGTATCAGTCAACTGTGCTGTGCTGTTCTCTCCTAAGCACTTGGAACAATGTTCACACGCAGTAAGCACTCGATACCAATGATCGACAGGAAATCCTTACGCATTTGGTTATGGTATTTGTTAAGCACTTACTATATGCCAGGCAATGGGGTAAATACAAGTTAATCAGGTTGTACATAGTCCATATCCTACATGGGGCTCACAGAATTAATCCCCATTTTACAGATGAGATGACCGAGGCACAGAGAAATTGAATGACTTCCCCAAGGTCACCAGCAGAGAAATGGCAGACCCAAAATTAGAACTCAGATCCTTCTGGCCCCAGGCCCATGTATCGCCACTAGATCCTGCTGCTTCATGAGGGGGAATTTGAGAAGAACTTTAAAAGAGGAAGGAAAGGGCTTGATGTTGGGGAGGAAATGTGAAAGCCTCTATCAGAAAACCAATAGAATAGTAGAGATGGTCTGATCTTATTGTAATTGGTTCTTCCGACCCCAATGATGGAACGGTCCTCTCTCTCTTTCTGGTTTCTGGTTTCTTCCATACATCCCCAAAGAGGTGCTGCCACATTTTATCGGAGGAATAAGTTTTCACTCTGACAGGCTCCTGGATCTGGATGGCCTCCCTTAAAAGGGAAATTGAAGAAGATTCCAATAACTGGAAATAGAGTAATCTAGAGAAGCAGCATGACCAGATGGAAAGAGCACGGGCCTGGGTGTCAAAGGACTGGTTCTCTAATCCCGGCTCTGCCGCTTGCTTACGTGTCACCTTGGGTGAATCACTTAACTTCTCTATGCCTCAGTTCCCTCGTATACAAAATGGGGTTTCAATACCTGTTCCCCCACCTACTTAGATTGTGAGCCTTGTGTGGAACCTAATTATCTTGTAGCTACTCCAGTGCTTAGTACAGTGCTTGGCACACAGTAAGCACTTAACAAATACCTCAGTTATTATTAGTTGATAAGAAGGGAGGTTTACTGTGATTCAGTGTTTTATTCTCCTCTGGTCTTTCTTTGAGAACAGAATGTTTGTCTTTAGGACTCTAAATGCTTCACGTAAGCAGACAACCTTCTTCATACAAGATAAATGCTCCTTCTCTTACACAAAAATGTTTGAGGCAGGAAAAAAATGATGCGATTAACTAAATCTCTTTAGTGGTCAATATAAACCTCACTTCTGGAAATCAAAGCATAGTGCTCATGGGATAGTTGAAAAATAATAGAAATCTGACCTACCTAGAGATTTCTGATACGAAACATTTGAAAGAGTCAGTGGCTTAAGTGAACTTTTCCCTTGGCTCTCCTTTCTTCTACCTTGACTGCATAATCTCAGCTTCATTTTCCCTGTGATGTAAGCAGCTATAAATTGTTTTAGTTTAGACGAAGGAAACTAATGACCAAGGAAGCTGCCTAAAATAATCTTCAGTGACTTGAAAGCCTTAGGACACATGCCCTCTCCTCCCCTCTCCCCTGATGCCCATCTCCATCTCTCCCAACCCCCACCACCACCACCACCACCAAAGTTCTTGCTTACATTCTGCAGCAAACTCTAAATGTATGGTGGTAGGTGGGGGCAGAACTACTTTTGAAGGGGTGAGTGGGTGTTTCAGGCTGGAAGGTCCCCATGGAGGATGGATGAAGGAGAAAAGCCAAACTGGAAATCATCAGCTACCGCATAGAGAGTTGCAAACTCTGTGTTCTGCAGAGCAGCACTTTGACCATCAATAGCAATTACTAAATTCCTACTATGCCTCCTCACTACATTATGCTCTAGGGAGAGTACAATGGAAGTAAAAGACTCAGTCCCTGTCCTCCAGAATCTTACAGTTGGGTACGAGGAGTCAGAAATTGTCAGCTGTGATATTTGTTAAGCACTGTGCTAGGGACTGGGGTAGATAGAAGATGATTTGGTCACAGTTCCTGTCCCTATCAGAGTCTAAAAAGGAAAAAGAATGGATATTTAATCCCCATTTACAGATGAGAATACTGAGGTATAGAGCAGTTTGACTTACCCAGGGCCTCACAGCAGCTAAGTGGCAGACCCAGGATCAGAGCCCATTCACTGACATATTTACTGAGTGCTTACTGTGAGCAAAGCACTATATTAAGCACTTGGGAGAGTACAATACAACAACAGACACATTCCCTGCCCACAAGAAGCTCATAGTCCAGACTTCTGATTTCCAGGCCTGCTTCTCTAACACTTTTTTCTTTTAGAAAGAGAGAAGGAACTTCTTTCTTAAATGGCTTAAGGGCAATTGCTGGCCCACTCTGGCTGCTAGTCTCCTCATCTTAGATTGTGAGCCACTTGAAAGACAGGGAAAATGTCTAATTCCCAACTGTGTATTCTCTTCTATGCTCAGTAAAATATTCTGCATTCAGTAAGTGCTTAATAAATACTATTACTAGTATTAAACAAAAATTTAGGATTACTGACTTTACAGCACTCAATCATCTCTTTCTCCTAGTTTTCTATTCTCTCTTTATTTTTAAGGGGCTTTTTTAATGATATTTGTTAATCGCTTACTATGTTCCAGATACTGTACTAAACTGAGGTAATTACAGGAAAAACAGGTTGGACCCAGTCCCTGTCCCGTGTGGAGCTCACAGACTTAATCTCCATTTTACAGATGAGGTGACTGCGGCACCGCAAAGTTAAATGACTTGTCCAGGGTCTCGCAGCAGGTAAACGGCAGAGCAGGGATTAGAATCATATTCTCTAACTCTCAGGCCCGTGCTTTTTTCACTGGGCAACAATTGCTTCTCCTCCTGTACCCCAGCTCATACTTTTCATTCCTCTCTAGATTACCTACTCCCTGTGCCTCAATCTTATGACTCGGCTACTAACTTTTTCCTTAAACAGCTTCCCCTTCTCTGGAATTCCCTCCTTCTTCAGATCCAGCTCACCACATCTTCAAAACTCTTTCGAAACCCCATGACCTCCAGGAGCTCTCACCCTGGATTAATTTCTACTCTTCCACATCCTATACCTCCCACAATTGTCACTGTCACTTCAGCACTTAAAAACCTCATGAACTCTTGTAAACAACTATGTATCCATCTGACTTATTCTTAGCCACTTCCTCTGGTCTGTATTTATTTTAACGTCTGTCTCCCCGCACTAGACTGTGAACTTCTTAAGGGCAGGGAGCTTGTCTCCTAATTCTACTGTACGCAGTCGTTTAGTACCGTGTTTTGTACACGTAGGTACTCAAGAACTGATCGATTGACTGAATAGTCTAAATAGATAAAAGATTAGTAAGCAGAAAATTCTCTCTCCCCCAAATCTTAGAGCCTTTAAAAAAAAATATGGGTACATAAGAACTATATGAGATGGTCTCTGAAGACCTCAGGGTTTGAGTTTGAAAATGATTCTATCTTCTGAACGGAGAAAACACTTATTTTTGAATTCCTGTCCTTGCTTATGGCCACTTCAAAGGAGAAAAGAGATTCAACAGGAAAATTAACCTTTGAACGTTTTTCATTTAAAGGATATGTAATCTCACCCTGATCCAAACAGATGGATGCACTAAGAACCTGTGGAATGACAGGTCTCCTCTCTTAACCCCCACTGGCAAAAACAAAAACAGCATAAGGCCCTGGAAACTTGATGTGGTCAGGACTGCCAGTTCCACGGTGTCCTTTTCATCCAGAGGAAAACTCCACTGTTAGTGGCGTCATCTTTGAATCCAAGATGTCTGGAATTGATAGGTCGTTATCATTACCGTTGCAGTTATCATTTCCCAGTTGGGGGACCTGGCATTTTAGATGCATTTTAGATTCTTCGAGGCTTTGCACAAATAAATACCAAGAAAGACCTTTTTTATTGTTTTTAGGTCCTAGGCTTTATCAAAGAGGGACTCTGGATTACAGGAAGGGGAAGAGGTAGGAGTGGGTGGGAGGAGAAGGAGGAGGAGAAAAGAGAAGAGAAGAAAGAGGGGGAAGGCGCTCGAAGCATTTATTCCTTTCGCTGCTCTGAGAGTAGCTGAGACACTGATCAGGGTCTTCGCAGAGGGTCTTGCTCCTGGTTTCCCGACCCGGTCCCGGCTCTTGCAGCCCCCTCCTGCTCTCTCCCCCCCGAGAGGATAATAATGATGGCATAACGATGGATCTGACTCCCAGTGGGAGAAGGGCCAGGGGCTGGGAACTGCCGGGGTCCGAAGACAATATCCCAAACTATCCCGCACCCCCCAAACTCTGGGAACGGGCGAAGCAGCGGCCCAGCAGCCCCTGATCGCCTTAGGGGAGACAGGAGCTAGCTCAGCAAGGGGGCAGGAGGGCCAGCCTCACTTTTGATAGCCCCCCTTCTGTCCCCCCGGCCCTCACTGACCTGAACTCGCCCATGCCATTTCCCCTCCCTCCCCATCACTCGCACACGTGGGCACACACGCGTTTGCTCCGTTATGGGCAGCCAAGTACACACACCCGTTGACAATCACCACGTACCTGGCCCATGGGCGAACCTACACTTTGGGCCACTGAGACGCGCATCATTTGCACATTTAAAGCCACACACACACACACACAGGCGTACACACATGCACACGCCCTCCCCAGCCCTTTATCTGTGATTGGGCTCCGGGACCCCTGGTAGGGAGAGGGCGGGCCAGGCCTTAGGCGTTTTGGGTCCTTCCCCGACAGACCTCTCCAACTCCTCCAGACCCCCAAGCTGCCAACAGGACACCGGGCTTGGAAGGATTAGGGACTTTAGCGTTTTGCGAGGGAGGAATGAGCCTCTGAAGAGCGCGACCGCACCCAATGACCCTGTGCCCATAGAAGACTGGACCCTGACCTTTTGGGGGCCCCTGGCAAAGAGAAGCCACGAAGCGCATGGGAATACAATCGCAGGTAACGGGTCAAATCCACAGTGCACAGTCGGGAAAAGGCACCCCTAGAGCTCGGACACCTCGGATATCCGTGTGCATGTTCTCTGCGATTTTAGGCGCTCTGAGCTTCGCGTCCACGGTGGTTAAATGCGCAGGAGGGAAGATAGCCTCATCAAAAAGCAGTTATTGGGCATTCTCAGGAATCACAACTTAAGGCACCATTCATCATCTCTATTCCTTTTTTTTTTAAGACTCTCCACTGGCACCGGGCCCCCTTATCGCCTAATGGCCTGCAAAATTTCATTTCGTAGATCAAAGCCACTTTTGAGTTGCAGGATGCGAAGGTCTACGGCCGCAGGACTGGTGGTGGGGAGGGACTGGCGGGGCGTCGATTAGAGGGCCGGGGAAGAGGCGGTTGGGGCGGTGGGTGGCGATGAGAGACCAGAGAATCGAGGAGGGGACCCCCCCCCAAACTCCCCCACCCCAAAAGATGACGGAGCCCCGGGGTGATGCCGTTGCTAGGGGGCGCTACACCGGAGTTGCCCAGCCGGTGGCAGAGCCTCGGGAGCCTGGACCACATCCCCACTTGGCCAGACCCTGCCCCGGCCTCGTTTGAATAGTTCATTGGCCGGTCCTCGTACGATCCATTTATCATGCAAATACCGGTGCCAGGCGCACACGCAAAGTGAGCACATCTTCTGTAGCAAAGCGGAGCCTTATTGGTGGCAGAGACAACGGCATCTGTAATATTTTTCTTTGGGCATGGGGGTAATTTACCACTGCCATCCCCCTGGCTCCCGGCACTGAATCACTAGCCACTTAGAGGAATTTATTGGCAGCTGCGGAACTTTTTTTTTTTAAACAAGTGGCAACTTTTTCTCCCTTCCCTTCTCATCCACCCTGGTCTTTTATCTGATTGGAAAATGCAAAATTACCGGTCCCCTGTCTCTGTCCGTCAGAACTGAATATCCACGTCGTCAAAGGAGAAAGCACGGCAGAAAGGAGAAAGTCTCGTTAGAGTTAACGCTTTATTGAACACAGTAAATAACCTTTGAGGGTTCTCCCACCCAGCCTGTCCCACCCCAAAGAAGAGAGGGAAAATGCATCTGCGTATTTGCAAACTCTCCGGTTAATTAAGTCACAAACCGCACCATTCAGGGCTGGGCTGAATGTGTGTTCCGCGAAAGCAGGAACGGGCTGATCGCTGCCAGGAAATTCTCCCAGGTTTTCACCAGAGACGAGGACTGAGGAGCAGGACAAGCCGACCTGTCCCTGGCGATTATCAGGTTTAGCTCAGTCCCCAGCCAGGAGAAAGTGGGAGAGGTGAAACGCCCGACCCTATCCCCCAGCTCTGGAAGGGGGTCGAGGGATTTATTCAGATCCGAAACCATTTCTTCCTCCCCTAGGATAGGAAAGAGCTTTTCCCTCTTGTCCCGACTCAGCCCGTTGGTCTCTGCAGCTGGTTTTAATGTAGTTCTTCGTTTTCTTCAAAGCACTGACCAGTTGTTTCTTTAAAAGACCTTTTGCATCCTGTAGGGACGAGGAATCCCGTATTTCCACGGAGGCTGGGTCTACACCATCCACACGGAAGTGTGTGTGTTTTTTTTTGGGGGGGGGGGGGATTAGGCAATGACACGAATAAGATAAGCCTAGTGGGTTTTATTGAAATACCTGGACACTTGTTTCATCGCCCACACCCTGTTGGCTAGTTCATTCATTCCTTCAATAGCATTTATTGAGCTCTTACTATGTGCACAGCACTGTACTAAGCGCTTGGAATGTACAATTCGGCGAGTGTAGGCGCTTCCCCGTCGGGGTGACAGGAAAAGATGGAATTTTTTTTTCTTTCCCAAGAGGAAAAAGGAAAAAAAATATAATTCCTGAAACAGGGAGCGAGTTTTCCAAAGAGGAAGGTGGCCAGTGTTTTGGGTTATTAAGTGGTGTAAAAGATGATATTAAGTGGTGTAAAAGATGAGGTAATTATGGGGGGGCTAAGGAGGGGTTTGAGTGGGGGCTTGGGGGGGGGGAGGAGTGAATTCCTGGGTCTTCACAGCCTGAGTCGGTGGGATGCACATCCTTCCCTTTTCACTGTGCCCGTGCAGAAGCGGTCGAGGTGGTAGCCACCCGATTTCAGAGGGAGATGGGCAGGGCCAGGAGCCCTGAGAAGATGGGAGGGGATGGGAAGAGGAGGGAGAACCTGCTTTTTCCCGCCCTTGTTTCAACCCTCTTCAGGACGTTCGGTCGGGACCGGGATGGCCTTGACACTCCCCTCCCTCTCGGTTGCCCTCTGGGGAGGGGGGAGATCAGACTCCCCCACCCCAAAAAATCCCGGGGCGAGGCCGGACCAGGCCAACTCGCCCTGGCCCCGGAGAGAGTCTGGAGGGCCTCGCCGCCCCTGCTCGGTCTCTGCCTTTGCCCATCCGCGATTGGGACTGCAAAGGAGGGTGGGGAGGGGGCTTCTGCCTCTCCCTTTGATCATCCGAAACAGGGGGGATTGGGTGGGAGATGGGAGGAGGGCAGGCTCCCAAGCCTCTAGCTTTAAACTGCAAGAGCATATTCAGGATGCAGCCAGACGTTCGTCCCCAGGATCTTAGCCCAACCTGCCGAGACTCCTGCTCATTAAAAAAAAATAAAATAAAATCCCCTTTGGAGGTAATAGGGAGACCCGATATGGGGCGCAGGGACCCGTGTCTTGCCCGAAATTTAAGAAGGACGAACCAGTCGGGGGATCCACCCGCCACCAGCTTCGGGATACAGCTTGTGGGATAGGTGTCTGACACCTTTTCAGGGTTTCCACAGCCAACCCCTCTCCCGCCACGGCTTTTGTGTGTATTTTCTTTCCTGTGAATGTACGCCCGTGTGTGCATATATAGCCCTGACCAACAAGTGCTCCGGGGCAGGAAGATTATTCGTGGAATTTGCGAAATGACTCAAACCGTCGAAGGGCACTGGATGGCTCCCTTGCGACTCTCAGGTGTCCCTTGCCCCAGGATCCCCCAAACCCAAAGACGAGTGGCAGGGCTATACACCTCGGATTTTTTCTAAGGTTTATTTCACGTCAAAACTGTAAAAGTCCTTTGGAGGATTTACAGACAAAACATCTGGTTCGTTAAAGCAAAGCTACTGGAAGAAGAAAAACAAACTTCGCTGCTGTGTAAATGCAGTTACCAAAACAATTTACATTCAAGCGAAGGTTTTAGCCCGAAGGAAAACTTTTAAGAAAATAAAAAAAAACATTTAAATTCACGAGATTGGGGGAGTCGTAGTTATTCTGCAAGAATTTTATTCTCATAAAGTAGCACAGGTTTTGGAGGGGGGGGAATAGCTTGCCTCTGTACCATTAAGGTTTATTATTATTATTTTTATTTGGTAAAACTCGGCCCTTCTGAAGAGGGGGGGAAAGACAACACATTAGAGGGGGCAGGACGTCTTTATTTCCTTTTTAAAATTGTTTTGTTTGTTGTTTTCTTTTTTTCAAAAAGCCTTAGCAGGCTCTATCCTCCGGACTGATAGTCACCCCCCTCCCTCCGTCCCCCTTTGTTCTAAAACAGATTCTTCTTTTGCAACCCCAGCGCCGTCTGCAGAGTTTAACCTTTTCCTTTCGCTAATGTGTTCCAAAAGTTTACAACAACGTGCATCCACCGCCCCCCTCTCGCTCTCCTGAACAAAGGGGCCCGCCAAACCCGAGGGGAGGCGACTTGCTGTTTTGGGATTGCAGGGTGGGATGGGACGCCGAGCTCGCAACTTTGCAAGGGAGGGATGGAAGGCTCCTTCCTGGTGGCTCCCCTGGCCCGTTAGCTCCTCCGCTGAGCACCAGGAAGCCTGGACTCGGCCAGCCAGGTAGACCAGAGAGCCAGAGCCCTGCCATTCCGTCTTGGAGAACTTTTCAGAGGGGAAAAGGCCGAGGCCGGCGGCCCGGCCCCCTGAGGCAGGACCTTTCCTTGCCCCGGGTTTCCTGGTTCTGCCCTTACATTTGGGGCACCCCTGCACCCCCAGCCTGGCCCGGTCACATCCCCAAGATGCCTGTTGCAGGAAAGCAGCCGGCTTTCCTTTCTCCCACTCATGCGGGCTTTGGAAAGATGTCGCCTGGTCCTTATTCCCCAGAGGCCCAGGCATGAATTGGGGTTGGGGACGTTTCGTGCCTTCAGGAGGAGCGAGCGGGGAATGAGCTCTCCTTCCCATCGGAGGGGGAGTTGTTAGGATCGGGTTACTGAAAAGGGGGCTTCTGCTTTTCCACTACACAGCCCTCCACCCTCACCTTCGACTCGAGGACTAACCTTAACTCACCCTCTGCCTGCAGTGAGGAGCTGGGATGTCCCTAACTAAGGGGAGATCATGGGCCCAGCAGGGCACACCCGTGTCTAAAAGCAGCTGTGTGATCTGTTTACATGTATGTGCGCCTTCACCGTCCTTGCACGCCCCTGAGATCAAGGAAAACTAAAGTTTTCGGGCGGGAGATAAAAGATACCTAGAACTTGTTATCTCTCCCCCCGCCCCCCCCAGGAACTTTATAAACTGGGTTGTCTGTTCCTCTCCATTATATACATTTCCATCACCTGCTACTGCAGGAGAGATTCGGTTAATTGAATAGGTGACACGGCGCCTTTGTTTTCTAAACTTTGACAACTTGGGCTCTGATTAACCTAATTACAGCAGTGTTTCTCGGAGGAAATGAAATGAGCGCGGGGGACTCAGAGCGTTGAAGGTCAGCAATAGTCAGAGACGTTCAACTGGAAAATGCTTTCTCCCCCCCGCCCCCGCGCCCCCCGAAACTTGTCAAAATGGGACGAGGGAGTGTCAACTTGGGAACTTTTTAAAAAAAGAAATATTATTGTCTTGATGCATAAGTCTTTGTTATTCTGCTAACTGCTGGTGGCAAAACAACCTAGCCGGCTTTGGGGCTTTGGAGTCTTTCGCGGCAGTGCCATCGATTTCAGGCATTATTTGTGTAAATCTTATACTTAATGAAATGATAGGTGTGGGTCTTTAGAAGTTGACTGTGACTCTTTCTGGGGAAGAGTTGAGCATTTTTGTGTTTTAGTTTGCTAGCTGACCAAAGGGCAGGGTCTGGGTTTTACTTCATTAAAAAAAAAACAAAACCACAACAAGCCAGAAAAGTTAAGCACACCAGAGTCTCAATACTCGTTTGGGGACACAGAGGAGAGACAGATTTATAAGTTCCTATTTTCTGATGTAGTGAATGAAGTCCACAGTTGTATTTTCTAGAAAGTTGCACTCATCACAGGAAAATTACTGATTTCACGACGGTGCAACACTGGCATGGCAAACACACGGCCATGGCTGACTTTACCCCTTTCTTAAAATAGTTTGCAGTTCTTTATTTTCAACCTCTGCACCGTAATGTGTTTTGTTTTTGGTTTTTTTTTTCCTCACTGGTGAGACTGAGGTTCTATTGTTGCAGTCTGCTGGCTTCTTCCAAACAACTCTTTATTTTAGCAAATGAGCGAAAGCGACTCTTTGAGGTCTGCTTTATTTCTTTCTGTTTGTTTTGTTTTTTCAAACGTCTCTAAATTAATAACTGCAGTTATTTTAGCTTGCATTAGCGGTCGACTCCTGATGGGCAATGCACAGACAGGCACCTAGGTTGAAATCTTTACAGCTGGAAGAAAGTAAGATAAACTGCGACAATAGAGAACCGCAGAGTTACAACACTTTAGCCCTCTGCCCTTGTGTTTGCGGACAAGTCCGAAATTCACCCTTTAATCTCCATACTGGGAGTCCTGAGCCACATACCGCCCAGGCAAAGCAATAAGGAGGCGATCCTCTTGGGCCGAGCTGATCACTTTGGGCTCTGGGATCAGTTCGTGGAGCAGGGGGGAGGTGGAAAAAAAAATACACAAATCTGCATTTACCGAAAATGACGTTCGCTCGTTTGATCACCACGTTCTCGACTTAGCGAAAAGGGCACCCAACATACTTTCTGTTTACCGAGAAAAATCCGCTCTTCCTCTCTCTTCAAAGAGTGCGTAAATTTCCACCATCATTTTACACACTTTCCTCCTCCTTGCACCCTATTACCCACAGCTTTAGTTTCAGCGTACACAAGTTCGACTCTTAATAGCAGGCACGGTCTATTGCTGACAGTTAATGAAAAGAGGACTCTGAGATTTGGCTTTTTTTTTTTTTAAAGACTACTTTTGGTCGTTCCCTCCCCACCACCCCCGTCTCCTACAGTAGTAACGCAGTGGCTGGGCAAGTTCAAGCATTTGGTTTGCAGACTGAAATGTTCTTCTTTCCCCCGTAGGTCGCAGGACTTCTCTTACCTTGGCTTTCGAGCGTTTAAATTGCGGTGGATAGACTATTCTATAACTGTACTTTGGGATACCGATTTAGAGTCTTCTCTCCTCCCACTCCAACTCCTACACAGCGTCCAAAGAAATAGAGAATGAGGCTAGAATGGTTATCCCGCACTCTGATTTTTGCGCCTCGCCCTGGGCTCGGGCACCGAACAACTATTTAGATGTCCCGATGCTGACGTTTTGAGTTGGGAAGAATGGGATAGAAATGTTCAATTAGGTTAAAGCCAGGGGGCTCGATGCTCTTTGGAGTGGGTCTAACATTTGTAAATAGTTAATTCGAGGTTTCTTCTCCAACCCCCCCTCCCAACTTTCCTCTCGCCCCCCCCCCCCCCCCCCGCCTTCCTGGTAAAGTTGTTTAGTATGTGAGTTATTTGTATTGAATCACAGTCCATGTTGTGTCTGATGTGTTGTCGCTGCAATGTGCAGCTCGGGTGACACTGATGGATGCGCCATTGGTTAGACGGACAGATGTTAGGGCGGATCTAACGGCATGCAATGCCGTAGTAGGAGAGAGGGAGAAGGGAAGATAGAGATAGGGAGAGAGAAGAAAGGGAGTAGAGAGGAGGGGGAAAGAGAGAGGGGGAGAGAGGGGGGAGAGACAGAGAAAGAGAGAGAGAGGGAGAAAGAAGAGAGACACAGAGAGAGCGCAAGAAAGCGGGAGAGGAAGAGAGAAGAGACACTGGGCTAAAACATCTCGATCCAGTGAAAGTCGCTTATTTCTTGTGCAAACAACGCAGGCAGACACACAGGGACTGGATTTTTTTTGGGGGGGGGGGAAGGTAAGGTTTCGGCGTCACCTCTTAAGCATCGCTGATTATTCCTCCTGCGATCCAACCCTGTAAAGTGACTGCGAGAAGAAACCAGCAAATATCAATGACACGGAACTGAGAGCATTTGGCGGCAGAAGCGGCGTTTGACAACTCACCATTTTCTTGTTTGCGAGAAATGTTTCATTTCTCCCAACGGTAGCGTTTCCTTGGGACTTAGGCGGTTGCCATTTACTTTTCGTCCTAAAGATCAGCTTTGAGAGCAACAGACAACCACCACCAAAAAACAAAGCAAGGCAAAAAAAAAAAATAATAACAATAACGATAACCATCCACCCCCCACGCCCCAGATAGAAAAGCCCAACAAATCAAAAACTTCTCCACTCCGCCACGCCGAGTATGTGAATTTCCTGCAACTTGAAAAAGAAAACCAGAGCGAGAAAAAGAGCGTCAAGGCGGCTTTATAAGATGGGAGGAAGACGAAACAACATCTGTACTTAGTAAGGTATCTGGAATGATCCCAAATCTTGAAGGATGGGGGCGAATGGAGATTTTTTGATCTTACCGTAAAAGTGAGATCACTCTTTCCCTCTCTGACTTTTTTTTTTTTAAAAAAAAATCATCCCCGGGAACTAAGGAAAAAAAAAGGGGGGGGGCATGGAAGGAAAAAGATAATTTCGCTACTGGTGTTTGTTAAGTCGAGAAGGCAACTGGGGAACCGAAGAGATCGCCTCTGATTTGCTGCGGCTGTCATTAAATATCTATCAGCCACACAAAGGAAAGGAAGGAGAGGGGGGGAAGAGAGGCAGAGGAGGGAAGGAAGGGGGGGGGGGGAGAAAAGTGGCACCGCTGCCAGGAAGGTGTTTGGCCGTGGCTGCTGCTGCTGGCCGTTGGCGCAGCGCCGGTGCGAGGGTCCGTCCCCCCGCTCTCCGATGGGCCTTATTGGCGGCCCAGGGAGGCCCAATCAAACCCGCAGCGCATCGATGGGCCGCCCGCGCCGCGCTCTCTCCGGCCCGCCAGCGCACACATGAACTTGGACCTACAGGCGCGCGCGCCGGCAGAGAGTAAGTCCGCCGCTCGCGCCGCCGCTCGCGCCGGGGGCGGGAAAAGGCGGGCGGGGCCGCCCCCCCCCTCCCTCCCTCCCTCCCTCTCTAGCCCATCCAGCCGAAGGTGGGAGCGCCGGGGGCCGAGGAGGAGGAACGGCCCGCTCCGGCCCCCGCGCTGTGAGTCCCCGGGACCGGCCCGGAGGGGGCGGGGGCGGGGGGGGGGGGGAGGCCCGGGCCGCCGCGGCGCATCCCCCCTTCGGCCGGGAAACTTGGGAAACCGGCAGCCCCTTCCCGGACGGGGGAAAGTTGGGCCCCAAAAGGGGGAGGGAAGGGGCTCGGATCGCTCTGGCGGGGGGTCGGGGGGGCGCTGCCTCCGGCGAGTCCCATCGGGGTCTGGCCGGGGGTGCGGGATTGGGGTGTCTTAATACTCCCCCTAATGCGTGAATGCTCCCCCAATACTCCTAATGCATGACTATTCCCCCTAATGTTCCTCATTCGTGACTATTCCCCCTAATACTCCTAATGCATGGCTATTCCCCCTAATGCTCCTAATGCATGAATACTCCCCCTAATAGTCCTAATGCATGACTATTCCCCCTAATGGTCCTAATGCGTGACTATTTCCCCTAATACTCCTGATGCATGAATACCCCCCGAATAGTCCTGATGTGTGAATATTCCCCCTAATAGTCCTGATGCGTGAATATTCTCCCTAATACTCCTGATGCATGAATAACCCCCCAAATAGTCCTGATGCGTGAATACCCCCCCCCCCCCAAATAGTCCTGATGTGTGAATATTCTCCCTAATACTCCTAATGCATGAATGCTCCCCCCAATAGTCCTGATGCGTGAATATTCCTCCTAATACTTCTAATGCATGACTCTCCCCCCAATAGTCCTGATGCGTGCACATTCCCCCTAATACTCCTAATGCATGAATACTTCCCCTCCTAGTCCTGATGCGTGCCTATTCCCCCTAATACTTCTAATGCATGACTCTCGCCCCAATAGTCCTGATGCGTGCATATTCCCCCTAATACTCCTAATGCATGAATACTTCCCCTCCTAGTCCTGATGCGTGCCTATTCCCCCTAATACTTCTAATGCATGACTCTCGCCCCAATAGTCCTGATGCGTGCATATTCCCCCTAATACTCCTAATGCATGAATACTTCCCCTCCTAGTCCTGATGCATGACTCTTCCCCCTCCTAGTCCTGCTGCATGACCATTCCCCCTCCTAGTCCTGCTGCATGACCATTCCCCCTAATACGTGAATACTCCCCCTAATAGTCCTAATGCACGAACAGAGGGGGAGGGTTGGGATCCCCCTCTCCCAGTCCGGCCGTTTGGGTGGGAATGGGGGGGGGGGGATGGAGCCCCCGAGGAGGGGTGCCCCAGAGAGGGCAGGGGGGCCGTGTGTCCTGCAGGACGGCGGGCCTCCCTCCCCCCGCAGCGGGGAGAGAGTTAATGTCCCGGGAGGGGGGAGCGGCCGGGCGCCCCCCGGCCCAGCTGAGTTGACTGATACGATCATCTGGTTTTCCTTTAAGCTTGCCTGTTGCCGCCTCCACCGCCTCCACCGCTCCTGCTCCAGCCCGGCCGCCGGCGGTGAGCCCCGGGGAGGCTGCTCGGCCGCCGCTCCCCCCGCTGCGGCGCCTCCTCCTCCTCCTCCTCCTCCTCCTCCTCCATCCCCCCCGCACCCTCCTCCCGCCTTCGATGCCGTGACCTCCCGCGGCAGGGGGAGGGTAGACGCCGGGCTGCCCCTTCCCCGCTCCTGCTCCTCCTCCTCCTCCTCCTCCTCCTCCCCCAAAGCCGGCGCACCTCTCCCGGGGAGGGGGGGGGGAAGGACGGGCCCGCCTGCTCCTCCTCCTCCCCCCTTCCTCCTCCTCCTGCTGCCTCCGGGGCGATTTGTCAAACTTCCCATTCCGCCGGCAGCCCTGTCCTCCTCCTCCTCCTCCTCCCACCTTCTCCCCGCTCCCTCCTCCTTCCCCTCTCCTCCCTCCGCACGTTCGTGCTCTCGTGTATGAGCCAGAAGAGGAAAAAAAAAAAAGAAAAAAAAAAGCAGCCTCCGAAAAAAAAAAAAAAACCAAAGCTGGGAGGCTGGAGGAGCTGCACCCCGGGGAGGACCTCCGGGGGGGGGGCCTGAGTTAACTCTGTCACCCTCCCCCAGCCCTGCTCCCACCCTTTCTGCCCCTGCCCGGAGCCTCCCTTTGCCCCCCACTACTCCCTGCCACCCCGTCGCCACCCCCTACCCCTGGCACCGGCAGCAGCAGCAGCAGCAGAGCAGGTTTGCAGGATGCCGAGGAGAAAGCAGCAAGCGCCCCGGCGCGCAGCAGGTACGAGCCTTCTTCTCTTCTTCATCTCCTTTTTTTTATTTTTCCCCTTCTCCTCCTCCTCCTCCATCACCCCCCCCCCCCCACCCTCGGTCCGGCCTGCTTTGACGCTGGGATCCTCCACTTCACTTCCCCCTGCTCCATTCCCTCCTCTCGGGTCGTAGGGAAGGTCTGGATATCCATATATGTCTCTTCCCACGTATAAAACAGACGTATATCTTAGGGGAGTAAATGGTGTGGGGGTCGGGGGAGGCAAGTGAATATACTCTTTTTCCCCTCCCTCTTTCAGTTAGCTCCCTTCCCCTCTTTTCGCACCCTTACTTCTGGAGGTAGCACTTGGAAAGCACGGATTTGTTTTTGTTTCATTTTTTTTTCTCTCCCCCCCACCCCGACCCCTTTTGGGAAAGGATGCGTTTTAGTCGTTTGGGGGTAGGGGTGTGATTCGAGGGGCAGAGGCGGGTTCAGAAGTCTTGGAGACTCCCTCGCCCTTAAACTTGGGCCAGAGGGTCTCCTTTACCTCTCCCCCTCCAGGGTGACGGGCCCGGGGACGTCTTCGGTGGCCAGATATCACTTGGTCACTTTGGCAACCTCCCTGCTAATCCTATTGATTTTTTTCATCTGAGCCCAAGCTGGGGAGCTGCAGAGGAAACGAAAGCTAAAAAGGGTCTGGGTATTGTCAGATGACAGTCAAGAGTATTTTTGATGCCGGCTTTACCTTTTCTCCATTTTTTTCCATGCCCCCCCCCCAACCCTGCCCCCTGTTTTTCATATTTTTTGGGCGATATAGCTGAATAGGGGGTTTTTGTTGTTGTTGTCTTTTATTTTTCTCTTTGCCAGGAGTGTTAAGATTGAACAGCGTGGGTTTTTTGTGTTGTTTCTTTTTTTCTTTTTTCCTGGAACCCAGCATACAAAACAAAAACGTCATTTGGCAATAATCATCAGTTGGGGGCATGTGGACTAGAAGAAAGATTTCTGGCCTGTTGCCATCCTTGATTTGATGGCTGATTGATCACCTGTCTTTCTGCTGCCTTTGATCTATTCATTCCCAATAAACATCAATAAATCACTTGCTATAGTCATGCCAGGATTCATGACGTCACAGGCCCTTGTCAGTGCAACTTTAGGCATCGCTGGCTGATTATCAGAGGATCACAGATGAACACTTAGGTTCATATGAATAACATACAAGAAGAAATAGAGGTGATTGTTGCATAAACTTAGAGGGTTAACTGTTTGGGACGAATGGCTGAGAACTCACTGGAAAGTGAGCTCTGGGATGTAAATCCTGGATTCTGTGTAATTGAACTAGTAGTTTAATGGTAGTAGTAATTGCAGTCATTCTGTTCGTGCCTAGTAAAGTGAGGTAAGCCAAACCGGCGGTCTTTATTATTATTATCATTATTACTATTATTATTGTGATTTAGTTATATTTCATCTGGTGACAAAGGGAACCTAGTATCTTCCTTTGCACCCTCTGACTGTCCGGAGGTTTTACCATCGCTTTAACTAGTAAACGCTGACTAGATGATTGTATATTTTGCCTAAGAGACTTGTGCCTTGTTGTCAGTCTATTTTCAAAAAAGCAAGAAAACAGACTTGTTTAGAAGGTATTTTCTGTACTTTACTACCTGCCCTCCCCTTTGGCCAAGTTTTAAAAAGTTTTCAAGTCTAACAGAGCCCCAGCCCTGGCATTGAATGGCACATCTCTTTTTTACAAGCTAAAAAACCTGAGGCATGCTTACTTTTTAGTTTCAGTTTCCAACTCTTTCCTTCAAAAAAGGTGAAGAGATGAGATTTAACACTTGATTTAGGGACATAAAGCAACCCAGATTGTCTGGTAAGTGGTTAGGCTCTTAAAAAGTTGAGCTGAAAGAGCAGTATTACTCTATTGGACATTGTCCAGCTTGCAAGTTATTTCTTTTGCTTTGGGACACACATCTTGAGAGATGTCTATTCATCTTATTCAGGCGAACCATATAGGATTATTTTATCTTAACTTTGGTTTGGAAATCTCTTTACTGTCCAACTTTTCCTTTGCCACATCACACACAATAGTTGGCTTCTGCTGAAATCTGGGAAACAGCACCTTTTTTCTTTTTTTTAAATCAGCAACCTGTGAGATGCTATTTTTATCTCTAGCAATATACAAGGTAGAGCAGATTAGTTAAGAAATATTCATTTTATATATATATATATATGTATACATGTATATATATAAAACCTGACTATGGGACTAATAGGAGATGGAAGAACGGTTTTGCTCTATCAAAATGACCCGTCAAAACGACTTTGTTTCATATTTGATTTAATTGTCTCTCTCCTGACAGGCACATTCATCAATAGCTTAATGGTCAATCAGAAGTTGGCAGAGTGAGAGCTCTCATTCTTTTCCATACACTGGCTTTGGCTTTATCCAAATGCCTCTGCCTAATGGACATGGGGCGGGGGGTGGTGTAGAATGACTGAAGGGCTATTTTATTTAAGAAGAGTGGGGGGAAAAAAATCCCCTTACATTTTTGCTTGTGATAAGTATGTAAAGATGAGTAAGTAGGCTGTGTGGGGTGTTTTGTTTGGAGGCACAAGAAACTTCAATTTTCCCCCATCCCTCTTTTTTGGCCTTCACAGCTGCAAGTTATAAGGTTCATGACTGCTTTTGTGGCATACGGAGAGTGATGACAAATTGATTGCTTTGTACTGATAGAGGAAAAAAAAATGTCTGCTGATTGGTAACTCAGGAAATCCAGCCCCAGCAACCTTGAGAATACTCGAGAATTTTTTTTTTTCCCTCCAAACTGAAAGGTCCGCTCAGCCATAAAAAAAGAAAAGTTGTTTTGCCAGCTTCATTAGTGTTCACCTAATTAGCTGTAAACCTGATGGATTCCTGACAGCTTTAATGATTGGAGATGACAAGCTCTACGCAGTGTCATCCAGCAGAATTAGGTTTGCAGCTAGTTTGATGTAATCAAGTTGATATTACACAGTCCTGGTTGCCTTTAGTTGTGCATTAACTCAATTTTCTGCTGCAGGTGACAAATGGGCTTTGGTACCTGGATAATCATGTCATAGGAATTAGGGCCCTTTTAATGGTCTGGAGTAGAATAACAACAACAAAGAACTCTCAGTTGCACAGAGCTTGCAGACATAACAGACAGGTGCACAAATTCTTTATGTCTAGCCCAAGTGTTAATACCACACTGTAGAAGAGTAAAGCTGTCTCTAAGAATCAAGCCCCTCTGAAGAAAAAATCATTTCTTAAGGATTGTGAGAGGTGAGCGCCATCCATAAATTCATCCATTTTTCATCACCCCCTCACCAAAAAAAATTGTGTAAGGAGTCATACTTTTTCAGGTTTTGAGTAAAATCTAAAATTTCAGTGGTACTTCTTGAGATTTTTTGTCTTTGAAGGAGCAGTGGGGACTTAGGTGTTGGAGGTGGAAGTGTTTACACCCAGGTAATGGATAAGAGGCTGCTCTCTGGGAAGCTAAGAGGGAGCATAGGCCAATCTAGTTCTTACACAGAGATAATTCTGTCTTCAAACTATAGCTCTGACTGTATTTGAACAAAAAATCTGGCCACTATGAAGAAAATTTTATTAGAATAACTTAGCTTCACAGAACAGATTGCTTAGTTCTTTGGAGGAATGTATAGATTAGAAAAAAATAGATCAAGAATAAATCCTTTTTCTTCCCCCTCCCCTTCGCAACCCCTTTTCAGTTATTTGGAAGGAAAAAAAAAAGTAATTGCATCTTGTAACACTGAGTTTTTAAATTTGTAAAGACCTTTGTTTTTGTGGAAATCATCTCCCATCACCCCTAGCTCCGTTTAGCTCCGCTAAGTTTTATAAACCAACATGAATGCAGACTCTTTAAAAGGGGGGCAGTTGGCCAGTGTGGATCCTTCTATGTATACCAAGTTGGAATTATAAATTTCCAGTCGCAAATGTGTCGTGCTGGAGTTTAGGACACAGTGCGCGGCGTACATAGGTAGGAGTTCAGGAAGTTTAATTCCCCCTTTTGGGTTTCTGCTGAAGAAAGACCACCTCTCGCCCCCGCCCTCCCCCGCCCCCCCCCAAAATAAATGTAGCGGTAAAGTAGAATACCTTTATAGGTACTTGCAGGGTCAGGCCTTGCTGTATTATTTGCCTCCAAACCTGCCACATATTTCTCTGTTGGACAGAGATTCTCCCTAGCAGCAAGCTGACAAAATGATTAGTTATGGCTGTCCTCCGCTTTTTTTTCCCCTGCAAAGTGTGAGGAACAATGCAAAAAAAAAAAAAAAGGGAAAGAAAAAAGAGGCATAAATGCAAAAGGGCTTGAAAGATTTCACTGAATATCTTGCAGGAAAACAGAATCTTCCAGAATCAGCTGCCATTGCTCCCATTATCTTGACAGCTGTCAATTAGGGCTTCAGTGCTCTCCAGGGCCACAGTTTATTGCCAGCAGTTGATGTTGTCATTTTGTTCTCAGTTTTGCCTTGAGCACTATCATGAGCAGGAGTGAAATAGTCAATAACTGATGTATCAGCAGTTATTTCTTAAATTGGCTCACAAGTCTGCATTTTTCCTCTTTTTACTAAAGATGGTTTTGTAAAGTGATTAGAATGAATTGTGACTGCTGCAGGGTTATGGGAAATGCAGTGAAGCTAGGGTGAGTTAGCAGGATTAGAGTGGTTCCTTTCAGGATTAGTATAAACTGGAGTGCAAAAGAATCACCTTCAGGGTAAAGTGCACGGTGAATTTTTAAGGAGTGTGGTTTGCTCACCTATGCATAGCGATGGAGGCCGGAGAAGGAGTAAAAAGGAACCATTTACCTGAACGGAAAAAGTAGTCTTACATGGGGTTTTCTTCAGATTCCGATTCCCTGGACTCAGTATGGAATTCTCCACATTTTAATTAAATGGCATGAATATTTCACATTTACTCCAAATACAGTTTGGATGGCTTTCAGGTTGTGCCCCCTTTATGTCTGTCATTAGAATGAAGTGTAAAAAGAGTCTTGATCTTGTAGTTCAAAGTAAGGATGCCTATGTTGTGTATATGACCCGCGTGCGCGCGCGCGTGTGTGTAATTTCATGTACACACCTCTATTTAGCCATCTAGGAATACACAAATAAATGCCTTTCTCTACCACAATACCTACTAAAATGCAGACCTGCATTTTCTGAAATGCTTGTCGTTTCCTGGAAAATCTAGTTCAGATCTTCAAAATAAAATTTTTAAAATCAGTCAAACCCATCCCCTCACTTCCCTCCTCCCCAAATTGTGGTTTATCTATTTGAAGTTTAAAATGAAAGGTGCATACAATATATTGTATTTAGTAACAATGATATGGACTGGTACATCCAGACAGATAATATGCAGTTGTAATTAGACTGAATAGACAGGCATTCATTTTTAAATTCTTTGACACATGCATAAAATAGTCATATAATAAGATAAGATGACAATTTTATGTTAGGTTGATAAAGTGTCCCGATACATGCATTTAAATGTCTGTAAGCCTTTTTTTATCCAGACAGATTAATTCTAGTTTCCAGCATTTGCAGTTAGTCATTAAATTAATTTTAAAATCCCACTAAACAATGGATGTGTTGGGTTTTTTTTTTTTTGGTATCGTTACCAAAAGCACGAGAATTGCAAATACATATTTTGTAAGCTTTTCCCCATTTTTACAAATTCTAAAAAATTACCTCTGAAATGAGCTTGAAAGACTCAGTTCATTTTGAGAAGAATGCCTTGCAATTTGAAGTAAAATAAAACAGAATAGAATATCGAGTCCCTGAAATTGATTGTGGCCCTTTGCATAGAGAACTTTAATATACCAAGTAAAGAAGACTTTAAAGGAGGTGGTTTTTTTGATCGCATTTTGAGTGTTCTGTTAAAAAAAAAAAAAAAAAGTCACTTTAGTGCAGGTTAAAAAAAAACACAACACTTTAAATGTTTATGCTTAATTACTTTTAACTCTGTAAACTATGTTTCATAACAAAGAAGAAGTGGCCTGGTTGTATTTCAGAAATGTTCCCCCAAAAAGGTCATATTACCTAGGAGCCTTTGGTCAATTTCATTACCTTATTTGCTCAGATAAGTCAAGGTGTGACCCTTGAAGAATCATTTTACTTTGTATTGGTGCTTAATGATAGATTAACTCATACTGTCAGGACACATGTTATTAATTATGACTCTGTTTTCTTCATCCAGAACAGCTGTTTGGGAAACAGGGCAAGTTCAGTTTGTCTTTGGTGTGGGAGTTCTCCAAGGGAAGAACTACTCATTCTCTTTCTATAATCCGGCTATCCTTTTAGCTGTCACAAAAATCAGTAAAAAAAAAAAAAGAAGTAAAAAAGAAGGTATTCAAATTTTAGCCAAATATTTTTTGTGTGTGAGTGTAGATCTTATGTATCTACATGTTAACTGTATCTCTAGCTATGTTAGATAAACCAAACTGTCCCATGACTTTCAATTCAGGAGAAGACTCCTGGGATGGGCACCACCTCTTTTTCACCTAACCAGTACTTGGTTGTGACTGATCAGTCTTGACTTTGAATTACTATTATTTATTTATTTTTAGCTTCACCACTTGGTTGGGGGTCAGAAGGTCACATAAATAAGTTCATAGGGAATGGATGAAATGCTTAGTGAATGTCTCTTCTCTAGACTCCAGTGAAACCAAAAACATTTAGGGAGAGGAAAGAGTTGTTTTTATAATATGTGTGAAATGACGCAAATTCATTTACTCTTAATATTTCATTCCCATCATTAAATCCAGACCTCAGTTCCACTTTCCTATGTGTTCTTTGAGGAATGCGAGTTGCATAAAAAAGACAATTTTTAATGAACAATTTAATGTAAATGGGTTTTGAATTTAAATTAATATTAATGAAGCTTTGAGTGAATTTATTTTGCATGCGTAAAGGCATATAACCCTTTCACCCAAACACTTTTGTCTTTATGTATTAACACATTTGTGATGTGGATTAATAAGTTTCTTTTTTCTTAATAAAAATTTTAAGTGGATTTTACATGGTGGCTTATGCCAATATTAAAACAGACCAGTCCTTCAGTGAAAGATAGAATACACTGCCCATGTACTTATTTGCCATTAACCGTTTCAACTTTTGCCCACCTTCATATTTTTAAAATTTTGCTTTCAGTAAGGCATTACTGCTAAGGAAAACATATCCAACAATAGTTACTACAATCAAGATTTTTTTTTTCTTTCCTCTGGCTTACCTCTAATGCATTATGTATCCAGGAATGATGGGATGTTCTATAATTAATTCTGTTAGATGTAATTGCTATAATCACTTTGATGTTACACATAATAAAGGTAATATGGTAAGCATATGAAAAATATAAACACCTTATTGTAACACTCTACCTAAATTTTTTTTTTTTTTAACAAAGTCTTGTGTAGCGCCTAACCTCCAAATCTTTATTTTGTTGTGGGTTAAAATTTATGCAGCACATTTTAAATTGATATTTCAAATGAGAGGTAATATTTGGAAATGGACTAACTGTGTGTCTTTGTGGTAGTTGTTTACATGTCAGTTATTGTGGCCTTTTAAAGATGGGGCTAGTTTAAGCCAATTTTCAGTTTCTAGAAGTGACAAGTTAATATCTCAGAATGTCCATGGCGTGAAGCAAGAGAAAAATTTTTTGATGGCTTTAAAAATCAGCATGTAGTAAATCATATAACCGTGAACTCTAGTTCTCTACTTGGCCCCTGGATAGTGCAGGGTGATGGGAACGGTCAGTGGAGTTTTGTGTGTAACTAGAGCAGGTCTTCTTCAAATCAACTTGAGTAGAGTAAAAAAAAGTGTGGCGGAAAGGGGTTCAGTTATTATTGCAAGTTTCTCAGGTGCCTATTGGGCACTGAGGGCCATACCCAAAACTCAGGACTTCTAAAGGGGTAGAAACAACCCAGCTTGCCTCACCCCTGCTAAATGGTGGGGAAGAAATGCTGGGTTGTTAGACGTACTTCCAGCCTGGCAGAATGGGCCCCTGGAGCCTCCTGGACAAAGGTAGTAATCGTACCTAACGGAATTCCCTACTCCCTGTTGTATGTAGGTATGAATGATTTCTTTTCAATATTTTTTTTTGGGGGATTCTTGGGTAATAGAAAAAATTTGTTATTTGATATCCTTCAATTCCTTTGTTACCAGACTAAAATGAGAATATAGCTATAGTTTTAATTAGTCGCACACCGTACTTAATGCGGCAAAGGTCACTTGCTTTTATGACCCAACCTCAGCCCAGGGTTTGTATGATTTCCCTCCAAATGTATATTTAACTGTCTTGTATTTTCTAAACAATTGAATGTGCACACCCTGGGAAGAATGGGAAAAGAACGTGAAATGAGGAATTTGCTGTCAGGGTAGAGCAAAAAGGTGTGTGTCTGTGTGTGTTTTTTCTTTTAAAATTCTTGTAGTTTCCAGCTATCATATAGTCTAGTGCAGAGGACACTGGAGGTACTGCATTTAACTCCAGTAAGCTGAACAAACAAACCCAAACCAACCTCTTGGTGAATTGTTCTATGGGAAGAACAGAACAGGGTGCTGTTTTTAAGTATCTCTCTGGGACTGGGCTCAGTGCCTGAAGTTCTTTTCCTGCTAGGTCAAGCCTGTTGCTGGAGGGCCAGAACTCAGCAGGGGCCTCCTGGAGCCTTGGCCAGGCTCTTCCAAGACTGGCAGCCATCAGTCATCCATCTGTGACACAGAGTCTGTTTTTGATGGCAGGGATGATAAAAGGCCTGGGAACTGTATAGGCCCTTGTAATCAGGGCCAGTACTGACATCCTTCTCAACTTTGACAGCTTCTTCCTTTTCTCTCCTCACCGCCAAGACTGTCTCAACTGAATTCTCCGCCTCCCCCTCACCCCCCTCCCGCCCCCTGTGCTTTTTCTTTGCCTCTTGCTCTGTCTTTCTCACTCTTTCTTTGCTTACCCCCCCACCCCACGCCCTTCTCATTTCTCCTCTCTCCCTCTTTCTAATTTCATATACTTGATCAGTCTCAGATGCTCCGAATTATTATTATTATTTTTTTTTTTTGCCGAAGGGAGGGGGAGTGTTGCTTTTGGTTTGTGGGTTGGGCAGGTGTGAGAGGAAGTCTGGGTTTTTTTTTTTTGTACTGTAGGCCTGTTGCTAATTAATGTTCCTCCATAAGATTCTGTCGGAGTTGAGTAATGTTTTTGATCTTTATGCCTGATAACTGCATACTTAATGAGATTTCAAAGCTGTGAGTGCAGCTCCCTACAATTATTGACAGATGCCTTTTCTTTGCCATTGGGTTCAGCTTCATAAATCCTCTTGCAGTAATGAGGTTCAGAAGTGCCACCCTGCCAGTGAGCTAATGAAAGAGGGGGGGAGGGAGGGAGGGAGGGAGTGAGCAGCTCATGCCTGTCTGACACATTTTTTTCCTTTAAAATTTACTATGCAGATGTCAAGCTGGGGGACGATTACTTCAAACATGCTAATTTTTATCTTGCTTTTGTGTCAAGTCTCTGTGCCATTAAAAAAAAATAAATAAAAATAGCAACCTCAACCTATTTAATTTTTTTTGACACCATAGATCACAACTCTTGAAGACTTTGATAGATGGGTGTTCTTTTGCAGTTTCCAGTCAGCGAAACAGTTTTTTGAAATCCGAAGGGCAAGGAGAGGATAAAGGCAGCTCCGTGGGCCGCAAGTCAGCCTGCCCTAACTCTGCACTTGAGACATTGTAGAATTCATTTTAGAGTTCTGAAACTAAATCCTGGTGGAGAATAGCTGCACCATGCCAAACAGTCGATTTCCTTTTCAGCAGAGTCATACATCACTGACCCACCCTTCCCTCCCGACAGAATGACATGTGTCATTTATCAAATAGGCCCAGCCAGACAAACGAGGGAGGAGAAAACCCAGAGTTTCATGCAATGCTGTTTTCCTTCCGTCTTGCAATGTGCCTGGCCCAGCACTGGGGAGAAACAGGACGGGTAAAAAGGATAGCGTGTGAGTGTGTTTGTGTGTATGCCTGCGTGAGTGTGTGTGTGCATGCCTCCGTGTGTCTACATGAGTGTGTGTGTGTCGTTGAGGGGGGGAAGAGATTGGCAGAGTGACTGAAGAGGTTATGTTCTTTCATATTATCTGCTAAGCCACGTTGTTCCACTCTTTGAAGCGTCTCCTGTTTTTTTTTTTTTCCTCCTTCCCCCCCCCCCCCCCCCCCCCCCCCCCCCCATCCCCTCGCCTTCAGTTTTGGCAGTCAGGGAAAGACTGGCTGACAGGTATCATTCAAGCAGCACCGGCTTGCTAGGGGTTGTGTAAATGAATCTGGGAGCTCTCGGTTTCACATGATTCAAACGTGCATTATTGAAGATGGATGTTCCTTAAAAAAAGATTGATGATGGATATCAGGCTTATGGTGCCATTTATCATTTTGAATATTATTTAGACTTGCCGTGTAAAGCTGTAACTTGAGAGTTGGACGAGCTGGGACAGAATGGAGGCCTACATGTGCACATTTTGATTGATGGCTTTGCTTTCTCATTGTTTGTTACCAGATACCAGCCGGTCATTACAGGAGTCCCTTTCCCGTTTTTTCAAAATGCTTGAATGGGGTGATTTTTTAAATAATTGCAAAGAACATAGAAGAAAAGGTCCCTGTGGTTTCAACCAAGAGGGCAACCTTAAAAAAACCCAAAACAATGAAAAACAAAAACAGAGGTGGACAGGTATAAAACATTAACATAGATGAGCAAACGTGTAGTTTCTGGAGCCAGAATATTGTCTGTTTTCAACTACATCCGACGCTCTCTCCCCCCCACACACACTCAGTTTCCTAAAAAGAAGTTGCAACTGAAAGCCTGAACCCAGTGCAAAAACTTGATTTTTCTGTAGGGGCTGACTGGGTTAGGAGACTGGAGAAAGCCAATTCACCCACAAAATACTTGGGATGAGAAAACCTCTTTCAGTCCTTCCTTCCATCCTTCCTTTTACTTTCTTGGCCAGCCCATTGTCTTGTAAAAAGTCCAAAGGTCCTCTTCTTTTCTCTAAAACATCGCTCTAGCTGGATGATAATGTATCTTTTGGCCAGGTTCTTCACTTCCATTTTTTTTGAGTTCCTTCAACGAGTACCAGGACACCCCCACCTACTGGAAGAACTAAGGGAAGCAATTTTCCCTCACCGTCGAGATTTGGTTCGCTTGAAATCCAAGGCCCAGCCTGCCCCAAAACCGTGTTTGATGGTAGATTCTACAGCCTTGCGATCTTACCATGCCGGGAAGATGAGTAGGAAGGAAACCTGGGTCTTGACTTGCCTCTCTGCTCAATCTCTTCTTGGAGGGCCATGATAGTTCAAATTTAATTGTCAGAGATTCTATTAAATATGTGACTTTATTTGGGTTGGCTAATTAAATTTAATGCTTCTTGTATGACTTATAGTATAGACATTAATTAAAAAAAATGATGGGAAGAAAAGTTAGACTGGAATAGTTTTTCATTTAAAGGAATGAGTACTTCGAATTCATGGAAGCGCTGAATACTTGGGCCTTCCAGCTTGCCTAATGAACTTTTAGTGTTTGTGGAGGAGGCTGGTTTTTTTTTTCTTTTCAGAAATTTTAGTTACAATTTATAATAAAATTTACAAATAGCTTATTTGATTGCTTGTGCAGCTTGCAGCTGTGGTACAGACATCAATAGGTAACTCTGTTTAAGTATGTGAGCGCTTGTGTGTAACATTTGAAATACGGTTTTCCCGACTCTGAGCTCTTTACTCATTCCACAGATCACTTTGAGTTTACTTTTGGTGTGGTCACACAAGAGCCCCAAATAAGGCAGAGTTAGGTCTGCACCCTGGGTTAAAGACCAGCTTCATGGGGACTATAAAAAAAGATAATATTATTTCCTGTGGCGTCTGCCGTAGAAAAGAAGCAAAACTTTGATCTCCTACCCCTGCACTTGTGCAACATTGTAGGTAATTGGAGTACAAGTGCCAATTTGCAGGAACAATTGTAAACACACCTTGATACAAATGGCATCATCGCATTCTTACTGATTAGAAAACTTTGCTATTAATAGGCACAAAGTCCATTTCAGGTGTAATTGGTAAGGAGCTGAGTGCACTCATGGGAAGAAACCTTGTTTTGTTTTTTGTTCGCTTTTATTCTTATCCCTTTTTTCAGTTTTATAGCTGGAGACATGATTTATTGCAGCCATCCATCTTTGGGGCTCATCCATCACATCCTGGTTGCTAGGCAATCATGGCAGCAGCTGTTTGCTTTGAATCAGACAGAAAAGTTGTCAATCATCAAAGGCAGGTGAATAGCATTAGAAACACGCTATTGTCAGACGGAATAATTAATCAAAGAGAGAAAAGATAATTAAAAAGATATGACCCTTGCAAGTACTTGCTCTGGGTTGCCTGGAAAAAAGAAAAACTGCCTGGTCTTTTCTAGACACTTAAGCAGCTGAGGGCTGATAAAATATGCACTCTGCAGTGCATAGTTTTTAATTAATTGAAAAAGGTTCAACATTCAAAGACGATGCTGGAGAAAAGTCTGATTATGAACAGAAGTAATATTTATTGTTTGCATGAAAGGCTTGACATGGAGTTCTAACTTTCTGTCACAAATCTCCTGCATGCTTGCACTAAGCCTCTTTCAGCATTACTGTCTTCACTGGCAGTGACTGGAGTATAGTTAGGTAGCTCAAGTAGGGGTCCAGAGGCACTCCCACTGGCTTTATAGTTTTTGGCCTAGCTTGTCGGCCATCTGTGTCACTGGGTATCCTGTGCGGAACTTTCCTGAACGCAGGCAAAGAAACCCAACAGACCACCCCGCCCTCCCCCCGCCCCCAATTCTGCACCACTCCTCTTTACCCAGGTTGAAAGGGTCCTGAAATCCGGCCCTCGCTAGCTGGTTACGGTGGGAGTTTCTCAAGGGTTTCTTCCTTCCTGTGCTGGTTCTTGGCAGCGTCATTCCTCAGATAGCCAAGTAAAAAAGGGGTATCGTGGAATCTGACTTCAAAGGGCAGCTGGCCCCGAGACCAATATGAGCCTGGCTCTGCTTCTGACCTGAAATGGAAAGAATGTACTCCATATAGCTGGGGAAAATCCACATGACATTCTGGGGAGCATCAGGGAAGCTGTTCTGAAAAACTCTGGTAGCACATAAGAAGAAGAAGAAGAAAGCTGATGGTTATAGGGCCTGGGTGCGGGAAATGCAAATTCCCCATTTTACCTTGCGCTACTTCCAGAAATAATATTGGGTCACTGTTCGGTTGGTGATTTAAAATGTTTGCTCACTAGAAAGTCCACTCTTGATTTCTGGTGTTAATGTGTTCCTGAGATGTGAAAAGCGGTGAAACTTAGTTACGGTATTGCATTGTGGAGTTTTTTTGTTGACTCAATTGAAAGCATTAAAACTGAACTTTTTCTTTTCCTATTACACTTGTTTTTCACACTATTCTCCTCCTACTCTTTTTTTTTTTTAACTGGTTGAACAGCATTACAGAAACTGAGAGGAATTGAGAGAGCAACTGCTCCACACCTCAGTCCTTGCACCCAGTGCAGAAAATCTCCCCCTTCTGAATTGAGGATGAAGGAATGCACAAGTAGGTAACGAGAGAAATTCGGCCAGTCTCCTCAGATGGGGAATCTGTACTCTATACCCCATTCTTCAGGCTTGGCCTAGCTGACCCGGGTCCAGCCTCTTCGTTTGTGAAAGAGGCAAAGACCTGAGCCAAAAAAGAATAAATCTAGTCACCTCGAGGCATCTAAAGGATTTAAGTCCTCGGCCTGAGTCACTCTGGGGCAGCTTCCTCACCCTTGCGGTGCGGTGCGGGTGACTTTAAAACTTTCATCTGTGCTCTGGAAAATGTTCTCCCAAAAAGTTCAAGAAAAGGAGGCTCCATAGTAAATTGCATGGATACCGCAGTGGTGAGTTTTTTTAAATCGTCAAATTCACATTACAAATGCTCTGTAATACTTGAAGGGTTGGCACGATACAAGCAGTGTAATTTCGTATTACCTCCTCTCTCCCACCCACCCCCACCGGTGCTCACTACGCATTACTTCAGCGATACTACCATCGGCAAGTCAGAAAAGGTATTTCTATGGGTGGTATTGGCCTCCATTTTAGGGCCCTCCTTCTAGCTGTGATTTAGTGGTGGGAAAGTGAGGATGGGAACTTGCATATCAGAATACAGGTACTGAAGGCGTTTGGCATAGGTTTCCCCTGTCGGTCCTCACACTGTCTTCCTCAGTGACTGACATTTATCTGTTCTGTCAGTTTTCAATTTTCCTTTTCTAATAGTTGCTGAGAAAGCATGTTGGTTAATATCATCAAAGACAATTCAAAATGTGGGGACTTCAAGTAAAAGGGCCAAGTAGCCAAAGGGAGAATTGCCACACCTCTCCTTATCCCGTGTAAAAGATTTATTGATTCACATGTTAAAAAAAAAAATGTGCTCTGATGTCGGAGATGTTAGATTGAACTTGGTGGGTTTTTTTTTTTAATAAATTTTCTACACCAAAAAACAAAGCTACTAAAGTTTGTGAGTTCCGTAAACTTTTCTGGAGGGGGAATAACTTTCCTTATGGTTACAGGTGGATGTTTTACTCTCTCTCTTAGATGATCTGCTGAATTCCTGGCTAAAGAAGGTGTCAGAGATCTTTTTTGTTGTTTTTTTTTATTTAATGCTGCTTATTAAGCATTTACTAGATGCTGAAACACTGGTTTACCAGATACTCTCTGACCCATATGAGGCTCACAAACTAAGTAAGGAGAGTAGTCATTTTAACAGTTTAACAGTTTCCCAGTTTAACAGTTGAGGAAACTGAGGCCAAAATAATTAGATAACTTTTAAGGTCACACTGCAGGACAGCAGCAGAACTGGGACTAGGATCGGGGTCTTCTGACTCCTAATCCCAAAACATTTCCACTGAACCTTGCTGCCTTTCCTGCTGTGCTTCCAAGTTTTGTGTGTGAAGTTGGGCAAGCCCTTTGACTGTCTTTGTAGTGTTTGTGCAAGAGGAAAAATGGTACAGCTAAGAGAGGAGTTCCTTGGATTGAACCCCCAGTGAAAGTGCATTGTGATGTTGTTATGCACACTTAGTAGAAAAGCTAATTTCAGAAAAACCCACATACCCGGTGGTCTTGATTTTTAGTTTTTATTTTAAACACACATTGCTTCCCTTTAGAACAACAAGAGAGTTAATTGGAAAGTGTTTGGCAAATGCCTAATTCAAATATGTTTGTTACTGTAATACGAGTTTATCTCTTTGGTTGTAGAATAGATAAACATGTGGGGTAGGGACTGTCTGTGATTATCATTTGTCCACTCCAGTTCTTTAGAATAATGCTTGACACATAGTAAGACCTTAACAAATATCACTATTGTTGTTATTGTTGAACAGGAATTAAACTTGTCAGGTGATATTGCTTTGTTAGGGAAAGAATATTTTAAAAGAAGTAGAAACAGGTCCTGAAAGAGGGAACACCCATCCTCTCATTGGGTGAGATGTATCATTTCCTCACCAGACTTTTGCCTTTCTTTTCTCTAAAAAGAAACACCCACTCAAATAAAATGGTTCCTAAATAGTGAATACTGTTCTGTGGCTTGACTACGTGACTGTAGTGGCTAATTTATTTTCCTGCTTTTCTATATAAAATACCAAACTAGCTCAGAAATTCTGGTATGTGACTGAATTTCCTACTGAGATGGTTTAGGTGAATAAGTAATAGAGCAAACATGCAGTTGGTTGAGCAAAGGAAAAATAAATAAAATAACAGCATGTTCCTGATCTGGCATCCAACATGAGCTTGTTTGAATTGGGACCTGAAATCTTTCTGATGAAGCAAAAAAAAGTTATCATTTTGAAACCTGTATACTTGTTCTTTATGAAAGAAGCTAACTAACGTTTCTCTGTGGAAAACATCTTTCATTACTTGACATGTTCAGTGGTAATGATTTTTCATTTTACAAAAATGTACTTGCTTGCATTAGTGTAGAAACTCATTATTTGAGATGGCCAAGGATTTTTTTTTCAGTTAACTTACTGACCACTGAAAAAGAAAAACAATATAATCACAGTATAGCACCAGCATTAAGACTGCAATAAGAAAAACTCAGGCAGCATTAATAAACATAGCGCAGGAGTCTGATTTCTTAACAGCACTAGTACTTAACCTTTTAGGTAACCCTGGTTTTGCCACTGGGTTTCAATGGAAGGTCTCTTGTTTGACCCTGTGGTTGGCATTAAATAATATTTAGTTTTAAGTTCCAATAGGCCCATGTCTGGTGCACAATTTGACAGATTAAAATGGATTTTCTAGGGCAGATAGGGCCTCAAGTATGCCAGGGTTTAGAACCCTTTAAGAGTTAATATTTAAGTATTGCAGATTAACATTTGCTAGATATGGGCTGCATGGGTTATTTTACTGATAAAAGGTTATTGTTGAGATCCTTGGAGCTGTCACAAATTGACTTTCTATCTTTCAGCTCCTTTTGGGGAGCACCTCTCCACTTTTCTCCCTTGTCCCCCTCCCTTTCCGTTCATTCGAAGAAAGGAGCTGTGTTCTTGAACCCAGTCTAGGAGTTTGGGGATAGTGACAACTGTGCCACTCTTGACTCTCAGTGGGGGTGGTGATGAGAGTTAATAATCCTGATAACTGTCCTTTTTGACTAAGCTCTTAATAGTGCTATTCGTTAAGCGCCTACTATGTGCCAGGCACTGTACTAAACACTGGGGTGGATGCAAGCAAATCGGGCCGGACACCGTCACTGTCCCGTGTGAGACTCTCGGTCTCAATCTCCATTTTACAGATGAAGTAACTGAGGCCCAGAGAAGTGAGGTGATTTGCCCAAGGTCACCCAGCAGACAAGTGGCAGAGGCAGGTTTGGAACCCATGACCTTCTGACTCCCAGGCCCATGCTCTATCCACCATGTCAGTTCTGAGAAGTTTTGGAAGCATTTTTGCTTTCATTGTTTGTATTAGTGACCCTTCTCATTCCATAAAGGTTCTAAGATGGCAACTGTAGCAGCTTTTTTTTCAGGCTGATAGTCTATCAGGTGAAAAGATTTTTCATTTGTGTTTGTATCAGTGAAATTTGTAATCCTGCCCTGAGGAGATTTTTAATAATCTTTCTAAATATGTTCCTTTCTTAGATGGAGGAAATGTATTAACCCAGTTAAGGATATACGTATTGATAGGTGAGGGAATCAGGCAAACTTGGCTATTGATCTCATTCCCAAAATACATTCTTAGTCTTTAATGTTTTAGCCCCACATTACATCTATTTATGGACATTATGTCCTATTCACTCTAAAAGTGATCTGGATTTACATCCCATGACAGTATTTTATTCAATAAATCAAAATCTTCCTTAACTCATAGAAAAGCAAAATAAGTAGCTATTTCTGAACTGTCAGTATGGGGAATTTAGCAGTTAACAATGTTTATGCATTCCAGAAGTATTAAGCAGTTAGGTTACAGGAATTTAGTAAATTGCCATGAAGTGTGTGGGAGCAGTATACACTGTGTTGTATCTCTGTAATCAATTACCAGACACATCATGAAATTCCAGATGTAATAATAAAGTTTATAATGATTATAGTGTCAGGAAGCACGTATCACGCTATCATTGACAACTGAAGGACCGAGGCCTATCAGCCAGCGTTTTGACTGCAATGTTAGAACATGACAGAGGTTCTTATCATTTGGAGATAATTTTGTATTGAACCAGGGACTCTACATTCTTCTGAATGGAAACTCTCCTTGGAGCTCAAGTTTTGTAGGAGAAAGTGGAAGAGGGGCTTGCCTATGCTTCTGCTCCTCCTCCATAATAAATGTGTCTCCAGAAATTAGCATACTTTCCCCCCCTTTGGCCAGAAATGGGCATGTTCTTCCTCCTTCCTTTGGGCACACATCTTCTACTGCCGTCCCTTTGCCACCCACCCTTCCACAGATAATTACGGCGGTTGAGTGGGTACTGCATTAAAATCAATAAGATTGTCAGGGCAGGGTTCACCTCTACAGCAGATGGGTATCTGTTGGCTGTACCAGGTAAGCTAGGCAGCACTGGTGCATATAAAGCAAATCAGTTCACCCCCAACTCTCAGTATTTTCCTCTGTGGTGTTTTCTGAAAATACATTTTTATCAGGATATTTTACTTCAGTTCATTACGACAAAACACAGCAAACACAGACAGAGCATCAATTACTGCTGCAGCCTTGAAGTTTCCAGTCACATTTTAGCCATACTACACTGTGTATTATTATTACCATGATTGTTTTTTGGTGCTCGTATGTATGCAAATTAGATTTTAAAAAAGATCAAGGCAGACATGAAATATCAGTGACAAAAACAGAAAAAAGATGAATAAGCTATTATGGGCTATGAAAAATAAAAAAAAAACCCTTTTTAATTTGACAGTGAACCAAAAATCATAAATTGAACAACATGTGAATATTTTAACAAATATTTTTCTTAAAGCTCTATTATAGGAGGACTCACTAATGCTGTCATACTTATTGGCCTGTCAGCATTTCCATTATAAATTCCTTTTTTTCAGATGTTTTTGATTCAGCAGCAGAATTCATTAGACGCTAGAACTTGACATAGTCTTACTTAGCCCGAGCACACATTAATTTTTTTGTTGTTGTTTGTGTGTCTGTTTTATGTTGTGGAAGGGGAGGAAACATGGAAAGTTGCTAGTTATTGACTTTTTAAAGTACTCTCATGTAAAAAAAAAAATACATTTTAATCATTTGTGCTTGAAGTTGTCATGGCGAAGGTCAAGAGACTAAAATAGCAACTACTGTGAATATGCCATATCTTGTTTCCAGTCACCCTTACTAGGCAATATTTGAGAGTTTTAGGATGTCAACAAACGAGATCATTATTTTAGTTAGTCAGTATTAGGTACCTGATCTGGGTGGTACATGTGTTGCCTCTATGGCTCCAGAATCTATGGAGTGAAGTATTTTTTTCTTCTTATTCTTCTTCGCTCAAGAAGGACGCATGCTTCTCCTCCCCCCTACATGAACTGTAAAGGGGACAGAAAAGAAAATAGACCCTGAATCCATTTGTCTGGATGAGTCCCTTCTACATATGGTGTCTTATTATTGATATGAATTCTCAGCATACTTCATCATACACAGAACTTGGCTACTTGTTAAATAGTCCATTGATGTATCAACTCCAGAGGGGATGTGGACCACCCAACTTGTTACCAGCCCACATTTTGTTTCCCCTTTTCCCAATGCTGTGGGGAAAAAGAAATGTAACCACAAAAATTGCAGTTGGATGATAATGACTTAAACCTGCAAATGTTGCAAAAAATCGGGCCAAGGTGCGATTCCTAATTGGCTTCGTGGCGCTCTTTCAGCATGGGGGTTTCCGAATTGGAGGGCAGAGAATACCACCCTTGGTAGGGCCTGGCAGAGTCATCAGAAAGGTGGCCCTTGCGGAACGTTTAAGCCTGGAACTCAGTGTCTTACGCATCTTTCAGACGGCTAACATTTCTTCAAAGTTTTTTCTCCACTGATGTAATGGATTTTCAGTAGGAACAGAAGACTAGTTGGACTTAAAAAAAAAAAAAAAAGAAAAAAAAAAAAGGTTGCAGTTCAATCAGGGCAGCTGCTGAGAGAAATGGCTTGTTTTTGTCAAAGAATTTAAAATGGCAACAACCAATGAAGGCAAAGCTGTGACTGAGAGAAACTAGCCCTTCAGCAATCACAAAGCAGCTTTTATAAATTAAAAAAAGATCTTGACCCTCTTTGAAAGGAAATAAAGGAGGAACCAAGTGTAAGGAAAAACAAAAAAAGCTGATGTTACAGTTTTCATGATTACTCACATCCTAAACTAGAGCTCGAGGAAACCAGCTATAATGGGATTTCATTTTTTCCAGGGGTGTACTTTTTTGTCATTAGTAATGAAGAGAGACTTGGTCTTTCAGCGATAAAGAGAGTTGGTGAACAGTCCTTTTCCCCGACGGGTTAGGTTCTGATGGAAGAACCAAAATAGTTTTGTTTCCTATGGTGAAAGTGGGCAGTTGTTTTGTTTAAAAAGTCTGATCAAGGAATTCTGGGCACTATTTCTGACTTCACTACTGAGTGATTGTGTGTCTCTGGACAAGTCAATTACCCTTCATTTGTCTTTGTTACCAATCCGTAAATTAGGTTTGGGAACAAGAAGGTGGCTGCCTGGTTTAGATAATTAACTTCAAAGAGCACTTTGAGATCCTTTGGAGCAATTTTTGATCTAGCGCAAGTGGATGATGTTGCTGTTTTTATTTACCATCACGATCATCAATTGCATTATCATTGTAAGGGAAACAGCAGTATTTTAAATGGCTTTTCTGGGTGAAATGCAAGGGCTTGGACTTTAATCCGAAGGCAGATCCCTTTTAACTTCGACTAAATAGAGCTTCAGTGGTACCCCACCATAATCTTGGTTATATTTATACTAACTATACAATGTCTGTTGTGAATGCTGACAATATTGCTAGGGTACTGTATATCTCTCTGCCCCCCTTGAAGATTGTAATTGCCACAACATGATAAAAACATAAACTTTTAGCCGAGCATACAGAACATTCAAGAAAGTTTGACACCTTCATTTCAGCAATAAGAAATTGCCATGGTCTTATGTTTCTAGCTTCTAATTTATATGACTAAGCCAAAAAGTAATTACACAACTGGGGCTGACATACTAGTTCCTGTAATATTTCGTCTCAAGTTTGGGTGGCTTATTTCAAGTTCAGATTTTCCATTCCTTTGTAATTTATACCAAGATGTCCATTTTTCTGGCAACAAATTTACTCATGCAGATTGCAAGTCTTGCATAATTTAGTGATGAAACGGAAGCATTTCATTCTCTCCAAATGTAGTTATTTGTAGATTAAAGATAAACATTGGTAGAGCTAATATGGCCTTTGTAGGAACTTTGCCACCAACTTGAACACTGAGGGAAAGGATTTATGAACAGAAATTGAAAACTATTTCTATTTAAATGCTAACTGAATGATGTATTTTGAAAGGATATGTAGCTATGTGAAGCTGCTTATCGGCAAGAATGGCACTTTAGAGGTCATGCAACAGTTAACTTCCCCTTATTATGTATCCGTAATACTTTAGTGCATAATACTTTACAGTATCTACCATGTGTATGTAGTATTGTAATTAAGTTGTTCCTAATTAAAAGTACCATTTCCCAATCGGAAGCCTATTTGGATTATATAGTCTAAGCGGTAAAGTAGTCTGACCCTCACCTTTTATTTAAAAAAAAAAAAAAATTCCCTCTGAGCTGAATTACAGGGTGAGGAGAGGATAAGTATTTTCTGCAGGAGGTGGGTACACCAACCAAAAACTCAGGGCTTGATACTTGTGATTTAGCTAGCTGTTGTTTGACTAGAGTAGTTGTAGAACCTACCTTTTATAATGTATTTTACACAGTCTTTGCAAACCATGTAGGAACTTACCAGTTCCAAACATTTTTGCCCATTTTTCTTCCCGGAGAACACCTACCATTAGTAAATAAAACAGATACAATTCACTTTCTTTTCGATTCCTCTGTTGAGAGCTTTACTTTCTTTGGACAGGTCGCTGTTTGAAAGACCATCCCACATTCTGCGGAATGAGAGCAATCAAAGAGGGCTATATGTTGCCCTTACTTTGAAACTAAGTGAAACTAAGCTGTATTTCTTCTGTTGGGGTTTATAGTAACGTTTTTCTTAATTATTCTTGATGTTTTGCCCATTATACCATTAGCTTTTTCAGAGGACAGAGATAAATAGCTAGTATCCACAAGAACAAAGTGTGAACTGAATGCATTTAATTATTGATATCTCAGTAACTAAAGTTCTAAAATGATGTTGTCAAATTCCGTAGTGATGTGACGGCAAATGTATTGGTTTGGTTTGATAACTGCATACAATGCTTAAAAAGAATACTATCCAAGTATTACACAAAACCAAAGAGAAAATAGCCCATTTTCTAATTTGTATTTTTTCCATGTTCCATTTAATTCCATATTATTTTGCTTAATTAAAGATGGATTATTGCATAGTTTTGTACATGTGTATGTTCTTACATACCCTCATACTTAAGCACTCTCTTCTTCCTTCAATCTGTAAATATATTTTTGTGTGGGTTTCCTCTGTTAGACTAAAGCTCCTTGTAGGCGGAGGTTAAGTCTACTAATTTTTGTGGTCTCCCAAGTTCTGAATATAATGCTGAATGTGTAAGTGGGTGATAAATGCTATTGATTGATATAATGCTATACATTGGGATCTATCAACCGGCAAAAGACTTCAGGGAGTGTGATTATAAGTTAATTGAAGTGTTTGTTTTCATATGCTTTCCCTGTCCTCACTTTAGTAGTTTGTTGTCCTCATATATATTTTGTGAAATTAGTGTTATGGAAACTCATGGTATAAATTCAAGACTTTTGTCCCATTAACTCAGCTGCAAATTCTTTAGTATAAGGAAAGTAAGAAAATGTTCAGATATCCGTCTTGTTCCATTGGTATTAGTCATAACGTTTTTCATCATCTTGAAATTTGATTTTATAATTTCTGAAGTGCAGACTGTAATAATACAGGCCTAAAAGGCATATGAGATTCCAGCATATATTCATCAGCACGCCGTGAATAACTCACAGATTATTCTGCAGTAGCAAAGTCTAAAATTTCAGGTTCCAAAATCTTGGGAAATGAAAAGGTTACATGAGCTTAGTTGGAGGTTCAGCCCAAAACATGCAATTTTTTAAAAAAAGACTTAGTGTATACCTACTGTAATGTACTGTTCCAAGTGCTTAGTACAGTACTCTAAATAGAATAAATGCTCAATAATTGTCATTTACTGAATACAATCCGGGGCCCTTCTGAATTGGTCAAGACAGTCTTTCTATAGCCTGGGCCAATGTGTTCCTACTGCAGTGCTATTTACTCTTAAAACATTTAATTAAACGATTTGAAGGTGCTCTATTTTTCACTGTTATATAAGAACCATAATTTTGATGCTTATCAACAATATCAGATTAAATGCTGCATTGGATAAATGTAGTGGTTTCATAAACACATTGCAAGTTGGGATTTTTTTTCTCACCCCCTGTAAATCAATCCTATTAATCCTAACATTCTGTGGGACATTTTTCTAAGTTACAGTGGCCTCTGCAAACTATTCCAAATAGCACCTACTGCAAGATATGTGAGATGATATGGAAAATATTTATTTGTAGTTGCACAAATGTTTACAATAAATGAAGCTATAACACTGACACCCCTAATGTTCAGATCTTGTTACCGAAAGTAGCTGTCTTTACTTAATTTGTACCATGTGCTTAGTCTTCCTCAGCAGCACAACAAATATGCTGCCTTTTGAAAACTGTTTATTTGAAAGTAAAATAATGAGGGTGTATAAGAAATGTTCTGCTTTCGCTGTCTAAGTTTCAATACTCCTACTGTTCTCCCTTCCTACTCAGTGAGCCCCACGTGGGTCAGGGATTGTTTCCAACCTGATTATTTGTATCTTCCCCCAGTGCTTAGAACAATGCTTGTCACACAGGTGCTTAAAAATACCATAATTACGACTATTATAGTTATTATTGCTTTAAGAGAATGTAGCCAATGCTGATATTTTAACAAACAAGGCACTATATTACCTTTGCAGGGGTGAAGTGCCATAGACATGTTTGCAGTTATATCTTTGGTAATGACAGCATTGAATGCATTTTGCATTATTAGTCTAAATGGAAGTTAAAAACAGGGAGATCAGTTTTGAAAAAGAGTTGCATTTATTATACATCTCCTCGTAGTAACAGTATTTATCTGCTTACGGTGTGCGGAACTCTGTAGTAAGCACTGGGAGAGAATATGTAGGGAATGAGAAGGAAAGGAAAGAACATAGCAACTCTCCAGATGTTTAGGAAAGGACCCTAATGGAAGGGAGTAGTCATGTAAAATTTGGATCTGCTGAACAGGGAAATCAAATTAAACTAGCAGACAGTCTTTTTCTTTGGCTCTGTGTGACAGAGGTGTTCCCTCAGGTGTTTTGTGGCTTGAATACTAGAACTTAGAGAGGACTGTAGTGATCCCTAGATATCAGTTATCGCTGTAGATATGCAGGGAAGCTTATCAAATAAAGGAGGGGTCAGAACACGGAGACCCACACTCAGCTACTGCAAAAGGAGCTCTTTTCAGCTTGCAGCACCTTAGGTAATGACTGTGACAATACTGAAAATACCCTATTGGGCTTTTGCTAAATAATATTTAAAGATTTTGAAATAGTTAATTGTGTTTTTTGTGTAATTGATGGCAGCACAGTAATGTATTGGGACATCACATCAATGTTTTCCTAACTGTTCCTTGGAGAAAAATTGGCTCATCTAAAACTGGTTTTTCCACTTACCCACTCACAGGTTTGTTGAAATCCTCGTATTTACCTGGGATCGGTGCATAAATATCCACCAATTTCGAGTAGATGTTTCTTTCTTTTGCCTCTCCCCCTTTCCATCTTGCCCCCCACATAATCTGGGCAGCATAAAATCGCTATGTCAGTTTTCCAAACATTAAGCTTTCTCCATTCTCCTTTCTGAGGCTGCTGCAGTGAAATGGTCCAGGCTGTCATAAAAGAAATGTGGCATTCTAAGTGTTTTTTTCATACTGACTACACAGTAGTGTGGTCATTTTGGAAGCTTACAAAAACACAGTGTTTGCCTGTAGTGCCCCAAAAAGGCATCTTTCTCTCAGCCAAACCTGAAGGTGATAAATTCAGGCCTTGAGGAGGGATGTCTGTTCTCAGCTAACTGTGCTTCAGTAGGCAAGTTCCTCAACTTCATTCTTTCACGGTGCAGAGACCCGTGTTTAAAAAAGTACTTGGGGGTCCTCAGTGACAAGTAGGAGAATTTCCTTCCCCGCTGTAAAAACTCTCTTTAGAACTCTTTATTTTCAGTATTGCTTATTTACTGAAATGTTGTTCTGATTGTGATCCAAATGATTGTAGCAATGCATTATTGGCAATCAAGGAAAACAGACAATTTTACCAGAGTCTGCTAATTTGCCTAGGTTTTTTAGTAAGCCTTGTATCCTTTTTCCTCATTTGAGGCTTATGAATGAGCTGTAAAAAAAAAAAAATCGCTTTTGTCCAGATCTAGGCATAGTACCTTCAAGTAGGGTAACAAGATTGTTTATAAAATTTCAACTAAAAAAAAAAGCACCATACAATCCATTTTAAGGGACAGACCACATATAAATTCACTTTAAAACACTTTTCATTGCATCAGATGACTGTAGAAAGGCTTTGATTTTTACAAACTAATCAGTAATTTTAGGTATTGCTATGCACTGTTGGGAATCAATATAGAATATTAAAATTAAAAAAAAAATCTGTTAGAACTGGATCAGTGTAACAATAGCAATACAGATTCATTTATTCATTTGTGAGTAGTTGCTTTGAAGACACTTCTTATTATGGAGAATTTGCTAATGATAGTTAACTGTCGTATCTTTTGGACTATCTAGAGATTTTTGCCCCACCTAAACATGAGTAGGCAGCATTTAGGCTGTATCTCTGTGGCTACTTTGTAAATGCAAGAGTGAATCAGGGGGGGATAATAGAAAATGCTGTCACAACACAAGCCTGTAGGGGTTTATCTGGTGACCAACCCTTGGGTTTAGTTAAGGACTTAGGATGCGCGAGGTGCAGAGAGTGGAGCGAAAAAGTAAGTCTTACTGTACGTAAGACTAGTAGTATTGTGCAGTGCCTTGATTCAGTTTTCAAAAGGCAGAATGAAATCTTGAATATTTGTTTTTGTGTCTATATTGTTGCACTCGAGTCCTTATCGCTTATTCCCCTTAGGCACTTGAGTTATTCAGCCCCCTCCCACCACAGCACTTATGTACCTAGACCTTTATACTTGGTTGATTCCCCTATTTCTAATTTATCTTAATGCCTGCCTCCCCTGCTAGACTAAAAGTTCCTTGAGGGCAGGGATCATGTCTACTTACTCCATTGTACTCTCCCAAATGCTGAATATAGTGCTCTTCCCAGAGTAAGCACACAGTAAATACAAATGTAAATATATAACAGAGATATCCATTTCATTAAGTCCTGTAGAATCAACTGATCAGTATTATATGCATAGAGATATATTTTTCTTAACTCTTGCACCTTACTAATAGACCTCCACGTTAACAGTATATAATTCTGTATTAAAATCAGGAAATCTGGAGGTAGAGTGTTTCCATCAAGATGTCAGTCGAGTGAGCAGCCCCAGATTAGATTATGAAACCCTTTTGGGGGATTTTTGGTGTCAGAATGGGAATTTGCTATCAGTTCAGGTGGCAGGGAAGACAAAAGACCACTTCTATAGTGGGCAGAATCCTCTTCACGATCTCCTCTGAAACAGGATTTATTCATTCATTCATTCAATAGTATTTATTGAGCGCTTACTATGTGCAGAGCACTGTACTAAGCGCTTCGAATGAACAAGTCGGCAACAGATACAGTCCCTGCCGTTTGATGGGTTTACAGTCTAATCGGGGGAAACGGACAGACAAGAACAATGGCAATAAATAGAGTCAAGGGGAAGAACATCTCATAAAAACAATGGCAACTAAATAGAATCGAGGCGATGTACATTTCATTAACAAAATAAATAGGGTAATGAAAATATATACAGTTGAGCGGACAAGTACAGTGCGGAGGGGATGGGAAGGGAGAGGGGGAGGAGCAGAGGGAAATGGGGGGAAAAGAGGGTTAAGCTGCAGAGAGGTGAAGGGGGGTGGTAGAGGGAGTAGAGGGAGAAGAGGAGGTCAGTCTGGGAAGGCCTCTTGGAGGAGGTGAGTTTTAAGTAGGGTTTTGAAGAGGGGAAGAGAATCAGTTTGGTGGAGGTGAGGAGGGAGGGCATTCCGGGACCGCGGGAGGACGTGGCCCGGGGGTCGACGGCGGGATGGGCGAGACCGAGGGACGGTGAGGAGGTGGGCGGCAGAGGAGCGGAGCGTGCGGGGTGGGCGGTGGAAAGAGAGAAGGGAGGAGAGGTAGGAAGGGGCAAGGTGATGGAGAGCCTTGAAGCCTAGAGTGAGGAGTTTTTATTTGGAGCGGAGGTTGATAGGCAACCACTGGAGGTGTTTAAGAAGGGGAGTGACATGCCCAGATCGTTTCTGCAGGAAGATGAGCCGGGCAGCGGAGTGAAGAATAGACTGGAGCGGGGCGAGAGAGGAGGAAGGGAGGTCAGAGAGAAGGCTGACACAGTAGGCAACTGGGCAGGTCCAAAGGTGTGTGACTGTTCTAAATCCTACTTGGCACCTAAGTGCTTAATAAATATTATAAATGTTATTGTTATTGATCTAACAGGTAATTTAATTGAACACTTATTAATAATACTGATGTGTTGGATTCCCTTGGCCTTGGATGTCACCTAAACTGTTGTGTTTTTCAGTGTATGCAGAATTGGGTGACAACAATCGAAGGCGAGTGTTAGTTATACCCATTTTGTGGATTTTACAATGGAGTAATACAATGAGGTTAAGTGAAACAGATGCCCAATTTTGTGAGTGCTTTTTTTAAAGACCTTTACAGTTGATACTAATTCTTACAGCATCCCAGTAGTCAACTGTTAGCATTATCCCTTTCTAATAGACCGGCAAACTGAGGTAAATAAGGTGATGAAACCTGCCTTGGCTTCAGCGGCTGATGGTGGGTCTTCAAATCAGGCCTTTTGATGACTTTATTGAGTTTTTTTGTGATATTTCTTAGTGTCATCCATTGGGTTGGAAGTTACTGCCAAAGGAATAGTATTTAGGCTAGCTGTACAAGAAGTCCTTTGTAAAATTAACCCCATTAAGTGCTCCAGTACATTAATATGGGGATCTCCTTATTGAATGCAGTTTAAATTTTTTTTAAAATTATCTCCTTGTCTAAATCTATGGGAAGTTCAAACACGTTGCCATATCCAGGCACAGAGGTCTTGATGACTTCCTTGGTAGGTTGGTGCAAAGAAGGGTACCCCAGAATAGAGGGGAGATAATGGTGATAGCACAGGGGAAGACCCTGGTGAAACCAGTTAGTCTTTAGAGGAGGTGGGAGTGGAAAAGCTTTTCCTTTTAAGAACCCACATATATTTGATCAGACCAGAAGTCTATCCATCAGAGTATTCTGCCTCCAACAATGCTAACACATGAGATATGGAGAACAGATGTGAAGGTTGCCCAAGTTGACATTCAACCATTTGGGTTAAGGTTGTGCCATTACTACTTTTCCTCTCCAAAAACCTATTCTGGATCTCTTGACCTTGAATTCATCCAAGCCCGTTCTTGATTCTGTAGTATTTGCCCCCTGCCAAATTACCTGTGGTAACAAATTCAATGTGCTTAATAATAATGGTAATTATATGTTTACTATGTACCAAACATTATACTAAACTCCGGGGTCTATACAAAATAATCACATGGGGCACGGGCCCTGTTCCTCAAAGGGCTCACAGTCTAAGCAGGTGGGAGTAGGATTCAATCCCCACTTTACAGATGGGGAAACTGAGGTACAGAGAAATTAAGTGACTTGCCCAAGCCACACATCAGGCGAGTGGCAGAGGTGGGATTAGAACCCAGGTCCTCTGATTACCAGGCCAGGTTCTAATTAGGCCAAGCTGCTTCTCTTACTACTGCTTACTGACTGCTGTGTGGAACAAGTGTTGTTTTTGCTTTTGTTATCAATCTACCACCTTCAAGGATTGATAGTTTCCCTATAGAATTGGTGTCTGGGGATTTGATAAACAGAAATTTCACGTTTTCTCTGTCCCCTCCATTCATGATTTTGTAAAATTCCAACTTGTCCCCATTCAGCCTTTGTCATTCTGGACTGAAAGACCCTAATGTAGAATATCCTCTTTTAGAAGTTGCTCCGCTATCCTGATAGTTTCGGTAGCTTTCCTTTGAACCCTTTCTAGATGTTTTGTCCTATCTAAGATGTGGCAACCGAGCTTCATACAGTATTCTGTGGGTGGATGTACCATTTTTAAATGTGTTGTTCTAAATCCTTCCTGATGATGCCCCACAAAATGTGACTTTTTTGCATGTTTTATTTCTGGGAAAGTGTGTCTACCTTCCCATGTTGATGACATTTATTTTTAAAGAGTAATGGGGGAAATACCATAAATGCCAGATTCTAAGTGTAAGCAATACCTGTTCTCCTTCCTATTTAGACTCTGAGTTCCATGCAGGACAGGGACTGTGTCTGACCTAATTAACTTGTATCTACCCCAGTGTTTAGAACAGTCTTTGAAACGTAGTAAGCACGTTACAGATAGCATAAAAACGTGGAGAAGATGCCACAAAGGAGATACCGCAACTTAAAATCCACCTGTGTGTGTGAACACTGGCTCAGAATTTAAGCAGTGGAACCATTCTGAGAATCCCAATGATATCTATAATTTGACTCTCTACCCCACTAGATTGTAAGCTCGTTGTGGGCAGAGATTACATCTACCAACTCTATTGTACTCTCCCAAGAACTTAGTATAGTGCTTTGCACACAATAGATGCTCAGTAAATACCGTTAATTTATGACTACGTAATTGGTTGGCTTTTTTTGTTCTTAATGGGCCTGAAAGTCCTCCTTAGAGAGGCTGTAGTCTTTCTCATAATGTGCCGCATGCCAAAGTTTTATTGACATGAAAAAGGTCTCCATGCATTCATAAGTATAGCCATTCTCTCAAGCAAAAAGTGACCAAATAAATACTGGATTGGCAACTTAAAATATAGTTTCATTGTTGTTGTTTTTTGTCAGTCGGATTCATGAGATGCCATTAGAATTCCCTTGGGGAAATTTTGTGTTGTGGGGATAGAGGGCTGGGATGGGGGCAAGCAGACTGGGGTTCCTTTTCTGGGTCTGCTTTGAAGTGAATTGATGCTCCTGATCATGAGTCCGTTAGTCATTTCTGGGTTACCCTTTCCAACTTTGTCAAATGAGATTTGTTCAGTCCTATTTGAGCGCATACTGTGTGCAAAGCGCTGTACTGTGTGCTTGGGAGAGTACAATAGAACAGATATGTTCCTGCTCACAATGAGTGAAATGATTTTTCTTGAGCCCACCCACCTTCCTTTCTCAACCCTTACTGATGGTTGTGAGGTTTACATGAAAACTAAAAACAACTCAGTAAAGTGCGTTCAGGCTCTGAATTAAGGGGCAGAATATGCATTTTTTATGTTGCTGCCACCACTTGCACTCAAAACTCCTAAGTAGTTTTTACAAAAGTGTAAATTTAAAGATCTCCCAAGAGGCACTGATGCTGTGTTGTGTAAAAGTTTGACTTCAGGATTTCTTTCCTGAAAATGCCTTCTTCCCCCAACAACCCCGAAAAAAAAAAAACCCAAAAAGCAAAACAAAAAAACCCTTCCAAGTCTAGGTAGGAGCATATCCAATCCATACCCTTTGACCAGGCACTTAAGCAGCCAAACCTCACTCAAGAATGGTGAGGTTCCTTAACTGATGTATTATCCACCTTGGTGTGTACCAACCATAAATATCCAAACAATCTTAAGGGTCCAAAGTTCTTCTGGATGTGTAACCTAAATACCCTGAACTGTAGCCTGATCTTGCCTGTTTTCTTCATTCTTAATTCTTCATTCTTTTGAATTGGCAAGGGTCAGGAAAGAAGACCTTTCTGGAGCTGATGGGGTGCTCAGGAGAGTGGGGCCTCTGACCGTACCACCCTTTTCTCTTCCACCCCCTCTCAAGACCCATCTTCCCATGAATCCAGACTTGGATATTATCTTAGTAACCTGAGCAATGTAAGGGAAGGGAATCTGTTTCTTAGACCGAAGGTGCATGCTTAACTCCTCCACTTGCACCCACGGAAGGAGTTGATTCCTGGAAGCATAAATCCCTAAATTATCAGCCAACGAAGGGAATTGGAGTTGAATGGTAAAGCCATGTCCCTCATTGGCTGCTCCCAACTGCAAACATCTGCCATGTCCAGTGCGGATTTCAGCGGGACTACCTTTCGTAGACATGTCACGTTGCACAGTTCAGGCGGGAGCTAGAGGAAAGGGTGTGAATTATAATAATATGATATTTAAGTGCATACTGTGTGTCAGGCACTGTACTAAACACTGGGGTGGATACAAGCAAATTGGTTTGGACACAGTCCCTGTCCCACGTGGAGCTCCCAATCCCCATTTTACAGATGAGGTAACTGAGACCCAGGGAATTAAAATTAAAGAATTAAAGCCCAAGGTCACACAGCGGACAGGCGGCAGAGTAGGGATTTGAACCCATGACCTTCTAACTCCCAGGCCCGTTTTCTATCTCACTACCTGTTCCTGCCCTACAATGGGGAGACAGAACATGCCCAAATGCAAAAGCATGTACAACACAATGTGTCTATCTTGTAAAATAATGTAAACATTCAGTGGTTCAATATTGATTAATAATGATTATGATATTTGTTAAGCGCTTACTATGTGCTAGGCACCCTAATAAGCGCTGGGGTGGATACAAGCAGATCGGTTTGGACAGAGTCCCTGTCCCACGTGGGGCTCACAGTCTCAATCCCCATTTTACAAATGAGGTAACTGAGGCACAGAGACGTGATGTGACTTGCCCTACAGCAGACAAGTGGCAGATCTGGGGATTAGAACCCATGACCTTCTGACTCCCAGGGCCATGTTCTATCCACTTCACCATGCTGCTTCTCAATTGGCATCCCCTTTTCTAATTCCTCTGTGGCCAAACATCTGTCTGGTTACTCCATCTCAGCCAAGCAAACTTCCTCACTGGCCCACATGTTTGAAGTTAGTGTCGAAAAGCCATTCTAAGACTCTTCCCCCTGCCGGGAATGCTCACCCTTTATACTTTTCCTCTCCATCACACAGTACCTCTTCTCTCCTCCTGAACTCTGATGAAGACTCATTTTCTGTATATCTTTAAGTTATCCCCTTATTAAACCTTGCCAGCTATTCCGGGTCTTCCCCTACAATGTTGTTTTCCTCTTCAAATTGTGCATACACACACCTGTTTGCATTATTGTCTGCAAGGAATGCAAGGTATTGACAAATTTGTGCACAGTGTTTATGTTCTTTCTGACACCCCCATTAGGTTGTAAGCGTTTTGAGGTGGGCATCTTGCTTTTCCATTATAACTCACCTTAAGACTCAAACCCTGATATGGATAAAGATGAAAGTAATCCTGAGACGAGGCCATGCAAAGAGTTAAAAGTTCAGAGGCATTCAAGGCATTCTGGAAAATCTTTTCTCAGCCCTGCAGTACTTTACTTTGTAATAAACTCATAGCCAATCCGTATTTCTGGGTTCGCTAATCATTTGGTCTGGGATGTACTCTACAAGAAAATTGCTATACACATTGTGGTCTGCTGCTCTATAGAAAAGTTCAGATTAAGATGCAGTACAATCTACAGTGCAAATTGGATAAATTTATTTTTTATTTGTTGCTTTTTTTCCCTCTTCCTCATCGTGGTTGAATTGCTTGTGTGCATCTGTCTGGATAGATCTTCAATTAAAACAAAAAAAAAATTATACAGAAACCCCTTAAAACTTTTATTGGAAACACTGATTTGTTTGTAACTCACTTAAAGAATAGAAGAAGAATAAATCATTTTAATATCTCTGGATGGCAATCTCTTTTGTTTTTGCAGCAGTCTTCGTATATCTGCATCACAATTGGTCACTTTTAGCGACTGTTATTCATATCCTGTTTGCTACCGCAGGTTGCTAAGGCATTAACTGATGTTCAACACTTTTCCAAAAGGTGTGGTTTTTTTTTCAAGGAGAAAATGCAGTGCTTTTCTTTGAAGGAGGAGACAGTGCAACCTTTATCATTGAATATTTTTTTGCCCTGTTCCTACAAGAACATCTCTTCTCAGTGTCCAGTCCCCTGAGCACCCAGTCGTGCGCCACCCCCCGCCCTTCTTCTCCCCCCACAGTTCCCCAACACACAAGTTGTAACGCAAGAGACTACTTTCAAATCATGTTGAAACTAATTAGAACCACTTAACTATAGTCTGCGGCTTAGCGGGTGGTACCAGGGTTGTAGCCATGTCAGTGGGGGATAGACAGAGTAGAGGTAGAGAATACTACAAGTAAGCAATGAAGATGCTAATGCACTTTCAACCTTTAGCTGTGCTTATGGGATTGGACATTTGTCAGAATAATAGTGGCCAGGTCATATGCTTTCCTTAATAATAGGCTTCCGTTAATGGAGGTTTCATTATTTAGATTTGGCAAGCTCACGTACTTTTATTGAATGAACTTCCTGCTAAGTTTCTGAGCAGTAGTTAGGTTTATGACATAATTGCTCTATATGTTGATACCATCTTTTATCATAATTGTTTTTCATTGTTTTTAATAAAGGAATAAAAATAATAGGAGACATTTTAGAAGGTGTTTTTTTGTTCTATTATTCATGGTATGAAAAATTACCCAAAATAAGATATTTTACAAAAAAAGATTTAGTTCCAAAGTGACTAATTTAAATCAGTTTATACAATGAACCAGCTAATGATCCTCAGTCTAGAGAAGTGTAATGCTTTTATACTGTTATCATTTTTTATGAATAGAATTATACAGAAAGTTCCCATTGTGTAGTACAGTGAGTTTTGTACAACCATCCTTTATCAACAGATGGCAACCAGCACATGAAAAATAATTAAAAAATAAAATGAAAAGAAACCGAGAATGAATTAAAGTGCTTCTTTGCGTTCTGATCTGCATTTTTGGTTTAGAATTTTTATGGTGAATTGCCATATTATCTGTTATATCAGTTTACAATGAGGCTCCTATCAGACATAAAACAGATTTATAATACCATTAAAATACAATATCAAAGAATGAATAAGCAATTCAATAAAATTACAATAACACAAAGATAAAATGAAAGCCTTTTCAATAACAGTTTTATGCAAGAACATTTTGCAGATAAATATGTGTTTATAGATCTTTTAAATGTACATTTATTATCCTGCTCCTAATAGAGCCACAGGGGTTAATTTTTTCTGTGTGTTGTCTTTTATAAGTCGTTTAAAAGCCAGCTGCAAAACTCTTCAATAGATTGTTTTGAATCTTTGAATTGATTTTGGTGAAGGGAGATTTTACAGTACCACCGTATAGTTTTCACACACAA
>NC_041738.1:28926696-28931696 GCF_004115215.2 Ornithorhynchus anatinus | reverse complement strand
CAGAGAAGTGACGTGACTTGCCCAAGGTCACTCAGCAGACAAGGGGCAGAGCCGGGATTAGTTAAAGATGGCAGGGAGGAAGAAAACATCCGACGCTCCTTTCTAGGAAAGGTTTTCTTTCCTCACCGAGCCAGTGTTGTCTTAGGTCTTGCCAGATTTTCCTTTGTGATCCTTCCTGGGTTCCATGAGCTCTTGTGGCTCTTTGGTGCAAGGTCTGTCGGTGGTTTGACAATGATCTTCCAATTTCTTGGATCAATCACGTCATTACATTGAGATCTGCTCCGGGTGCTGTGCCATATCTTCTTTTAGCTTCCCAAATCAGCGCTATGTCTTTCTCCCCATGCCAAGTGATGTTTCAAGCCCATTAACACAAAGATGACTCTTGTGACCATCAGTGCCCTCGGCATTAAACCAGGCTTTAAGGGTCTTTCTCCAGGATCAGTGCCAGGTTGAAAATGGATCGGACAGGCGAGCATAAAACTCCCTATCTGCTTAAAAAAAAAATCTCAATACCCATTGAGTAGTGTGAAATCTTTTGATGCTTGTGCTGTTGTGTATTCTGGGTTCAAAGCATCTTCCTTGTGTCTTCCTAGATTCTCCATGGCCTAAACATTTTGTTTCAATGAGAGCCTTCACTTGTTAGCAAGAACTGAATGTACTGGGGGCCCTTTTATCTCCCCATCTCCTTCCCCCCAAGCAAAAATAATTAGCTCTAATGAGTTAATTTCATTGGCAACTAATTGCTCGCTTGTATACTTCTACCTGTTGATTGCAGAAACTATGAAGCCTTGTATTACTTGGGCCCGTAAACTAATGGCTGCCTCCTTCTTGGTGCATAGTAATAATAATTATGGTAAGTGCCAAGCACTGTACTAATTACTGGGGTAGATACAAGATAATGAGGTTGGATACGGACTGTGAGCCTTATGTGGGCAGGGACTATTACGATTTAATCCCTATTATACAAATGAAGTAATTGAGGCACAGAGAAGTGTGATTTGCCCAAGGGCACACAACAGGCAGACGGCAGAGCCAGAACTAGAACCCAGGTCCTCTGACTTCCAGATCCGTCCCCTTTCCCTCAGGCCATGCAGTTTCTCCAGCTTTCCTGCTGTAATGGGATGTGAAAGATTGGGTAAACATGAGGTCCTTTTAGGTGGCACTGGTAGAATGGATTCCCTTCTCCATGCTTTTATTCCAAGATTTCACCATGAAGTTATGCAGGATGGCCAGGCCCAGCACTCTTACCGAATTCTTTTTGTTTGTTTCCAGTTTAACAACGCTTACAATATCCTTACATCACCAGCTCAGTATTTTCGAACCTCCTTGTCTACTGTCTCCCCTCCCCCAGCCCCTCTTCCCCTAATCTTGAGTTTGAGATGCCGCAGGAGTGGGGTTGGAAGAGCAGAGGTAGAACAGCGGACAGACCAGGAACGTTGTAAGAGAGGGGACTTCCAATGGGACACTGAATAACTGGGATCAGGACCCAAGATAGAGAAATTGGACAAGCTCAAGGAAGAAAAGAAAATGGTCTTTATAGACCTAGGATGTTTTAAGGGCTTTAGAAGAATAGAGATTTAGAAGCCCAAGAGAGCTTTTGTGGTCCAGACTTATTTGTAATGATTACCTCCCCATACCTCTCCCTTCCCTTGGATTCTTTAACATCTTGCCAGATACATGAACAGCCTTTGACTTTTTCTTTTCCTTCATATCAAGCACCTTCTGTGTCAAGAGCAGTCTGTTGAATACTTGGGGGAGTACAATAGAGTTAAGAGAAACAACACCTGCCCTAGAAGAACTTAGAATACAGTGGGAGGTGCATCTCCTGGGTCTCGACCTTTTAACCTTTATTAGAAGGTTTTTGAACCTTCTACTCTGCTTAAAATGTGTCTACCTTAGTGATTGTGTCTATCTGGTGCTCGATATATCCTGCTAAACAAATGTCATAATTATTATTATTGCTCATGAGGTTTTTTGACTTTCCAAAATTCCTTAAAATGCAGAATCAACTAGAAATGCCTTTTGTCATGGGATCAGGGCTAATCTTGAAAATGAAAGCTACAAGACCTGCAAATTTTTCTGCATGCCAGTAGAGATCACTCAATCCATCAGTGGTATTTATTACATTTATTGCATGCAGTGCACTCTACTTAGTATTTGGGAGAGTACAATATAATAGAGTTGGTAGACCTAATCCCTGCCCACAAGGAGTTTACAGCCTAGAGGTGTAGGTATTAACTGGCCTGAGCTATATATCTATTCTATTAAGTCTCTTTTCCTCATCAGTGACTAATTTACCTTAGAAGCAATGGCTTTCAGAGCCGAAGGTGCAGTTGTATCCTTGTATTGTGAGTTGGCTCAATGGGTTAAGGGTACAACCATGTTACTCATTCCTCCTTGATGTTCTCTTTTCCTTTAATAGCATACTTGTGCCTCTACCCTATCTGATCTAAGCAGTTAGTCATTGAAACGATTCCACAAAACCAGAATACATTGAGGAGACACTCTCTAGCACTCTAGATGCAAAGAGGACTAAACTATGCATATCGAAACTCATTCTGACCATTTTTGCCTAGGAAAGCCGATATAATCGTGTAGCATACTGCTTCAATCCCTTTTTTAGAGAGACCTCCAACCCCTAAGTATGCTTGAGAGTGATAGCTGAACCCATGGAATGACGTCGTCTCTGGCATCGGCAGCCAGTTAGATAAACCAACATAAAACTAGAAGTCGAGGCTTCTACGATGATCCCGAGCTGCTGGGAATGCTCAAGCGTTCAATTTCATCTCTGTAGTTACCATGGAATAGTCAGATGGGGCAGGGTAGGGCTGGGGTTGAGGGAAGCCGCCTTCAGGAATACAAAACCACTAAAATAAGGTGGGGCGGGGTTGCGGGGGAAGAGAAGGGGACCAAGCGTTGCTGAAAGTTCCAGAAATGGTGTAGTTTCTGAGGAGCAGGATGACCTAGTGGAAGGAGCAGGGCTTGGGAGTCAGAGGCCTGGGTTCTAATGCCGACACTGCCAGTCGCCTGCCATGTGGCCTTGTGCAAGTCACTTAACTTCCCTATGCTTCAGTTTCCTAATCTGTAAAATGGAGATTCAATGCCTGTTCTCCCTCCTACTTTTGACAGTAAGCCCAGGTAGGACAGACATTATGTCCGACCTGATGAGCTTGCATTTGCCACAGTGTTTAACATGCACAGTAATCGTGTGTAAGGATGGCAGATTCTGCATCTGTTAGATGCCTCAGATCTCACCTGGGGAAAAAAAATTGGCCCTTAGAGAAGGAGATGTCCTTCTGAACAAAAGATGAGCGTGTCAGGATTAGGAGGCAGGGGCAGGTAACAGATAATTGACCCGCAGGGTTTCCGGCAGTCATCAGAACCCGAAGCGGTATCTGCGTTGCTAGTCCTGTGAGAACTCGGATACATATTTCACTATTATGACTTGATTAAGGACACAATAAACAGTTGCCACGATTTTATCTATTTGTGGTAATATCTCTCAGTTCTAATTTCAGAGATTAGCTTGTTTGCAGAGCACTAAATGAAGGACAAACCTGATTCCATTGTGGCGGTGTGTTGCCAACACAGCTCTTAAACACCACCCACCATTGACAAACATAATCTGATGGCCACATCTGCATGTCAGTGCCATAAAGAGAAGCCCCGAGTCTGTCAGAGTGTGAGGCAGAGCATTAGCGATTTCAATTCTGCTTTATTTTCAACTTGAAATGGAGGAAAACAGACAAAAAACAAATAAGAAAGCTAAACAGTTGCGTGAGAGCTAGCAATTTGCTGGTCTCCCAGTGACAGACACCGCATTATCATAATTGTCTCTTCTACATGATAGGACAGAAAAATAATAATGTCATTTTATTTATAGCGGGGGTGCCCCCTTTATGAGAGTCATACAAGTTTCTGCCAAGTGGAGTAGGTCAAATGACATCTTTTGATCAGGCCTGTCCAAAGAGATCAAAGATGAATGGCAGGTAATGGATACCCAATGACAAACCAAATCTAAAACAGAAATAAGACTGCCAGAGTCTGCCAGTTACCCATTAAAGGCTCACCTAACTAAGGCAGGCTGCTTGACATGTTGGCCGACCACCTAAATCAGCCAAGCGTCGGTGCTAAAATTGTGTATTATCATTGGAAATGGCTATTATTTCCTCAGTAACATTTCTGTTAAGGCTTTGTTTGCATAGGGCTGACCTGCAGTCAGAGAAAGTAGAGTCCAAGTCAGAAAAGCCTAAGGGCTCTCAGTGGGTCAGATTTGTTCCTAGCCATTACCTACTTTTAATTGTTTGTTCCTAATAGAAAATTGACACCCTCCCTTGATTCTGCATAGGGTGGTTTTATTTGGGGAATGAGACGGTACCATGTATCTGTCTCTCTCCCCCATGTGCGCTCTCTCACGCTCTCTCTCTCTGGCTGTCATTCTTCTCCTCTTGCTCTCTCTTCCTTCTAGCCTGGATGTGATGCAGTGTGTCCCTCTTGGCTGTAGCAGACATCCCAGTGTATTCCCCTAGCCTGCTGAATAACGGGACGGGCCTTCCCATAAACCCTTCGCGTAGGAATGTGAATGGATCAAGCGGTGGTTACCGAAGGGTCGAAGAAGGCATTTTTCCAGCCGGAGCCCATTGTACACTCTTGTCAATAGTGATGCCCCTTGAATATCAGGTTTTTAATGAGTCTTCGGTGTGAATACCTGTGTGAGCTAAAACCAAGAACAGCTTGTGTAGTGGCATATGGAATCCAGTTAGGACTGTTCCTGAAATTATTTGGATAAATGTTTTCTGTTCTATGGTAAGTAATCAGGTTGCATAATCAAGTTTGGCTCTGCAGGAATGTTATTTAGAAGACGTGAGTTTTCTTTAAGTCCTTTTCTGAAGTTTGGCAGCTCATCTGGGGCTACTACTGAAATTGGGGAAAGAAATGAAATTTATCTGTCCCAAATATACCCAGGTGGTGCTTGTGGGTAACGATTCTGCGGTGAGGAC